>NW_009725755.1:0-5918 GCF_000703405.1 Apaloderma vittatum
GAGTCTCCTTCTCTGGAGACTTTCAAAACCCGCCTGGACACGTTCCTGTGTGCCCTACTCTGCTTTGGCAGAGGAGTTGGGCTAGATGATCTTCTGAGGTGCCTTCCAACCCCTGACATTCTGTGATTCTTTGAAGGCAGAGAGCCCGTGGAGAGTTTATGCAGGTGCAGAACTGGCCAGGATCTCCCTTTTTGGCCTGTAGAAAACTGGGAAGGAGGCAGCTGCCGGGTTCTCTCCCAGTGGCACAGTGATCATTCCTAACAGCAAGGAGGTTGTCTCTCTCAAGGATCCTCCCTGAAGTCACCTTCTTATTTGTGTTAGGCCAGCCTACTGGAGGCTCCGCCGAGGCCCCTTCTTGTCCTGCCTCATGTACCCGTAATGAAAAACAGTTGTGCTCCTGAAATTCTGAATTGCCTGTTAGCTACTCAAGAATCCCCTTTGAGTTTATCCCTCAACTGGACGGGGCAGAAGCTGTGGCAGGTCAAAACCCTGCAGCGTGCTGGCATGGATTCTTGCTGTGCTCCCAGGGAGAGAAGTGACCCAGCTGGCAGCTCACGTGTGTGTGTGGCAGTTTGTGCCCTAGAAGCTTTGCAGGCATGGCTTGGTCTCAGATGTTCTGCAGGAAGAAAAAAAAAAAGAGCGGTGGTATGTTCCCTTCCTTTGACCAATTTTTTGAGCAAGAGAAAAGCTCTTCAAACTGCTTTCAAAGACTGGGGAATTGCATTTTAAGCTCCCATACCTAGCATGAAACTTCCGAAAGCAGAGCTGTTGTGGCAAAAAAAATCACATGAGGCAAAGATGCTGAAAAGCTGGGGACATGTTAGTAGGCAGATGGGTTTTTCAGTAAGGCGTACTTGTTGTTAAAGAGAGCACTTGGTGTCAGGAGTGTCAGTCCAAATGCCCATAGAGTCATTAAGGTTGGAAAAGACCTCTAAGATCAAGTCCAGCCATCAGCACCACCATGGCCACTAAACCATGTCCCAAAGTGCCATGTCTGCACATTTTTTTGAGCACCTCCAGGGGTAGTGACTCCACCACCTCCCTGGGCAGCCTGTTCCAATGCTTCACCCCTCTTTCAGTAAAGAAATTCTCCCTAATATCCAATCTAAACCTCCCCTGGTGCAACTGGAACCCATTTCCTCTCATCCTATTGCTTGTCACTTGGGAGAAGAGACCAACTTCCACCTCACTACACCCTCCTTCCAGGCACATGCAGAGAGCGATAAGAGGGTCCTCTCTGTTTGAAACACTACTTCAAAACCACGTAAACCCTGTATCCTCTAAACATCTGAATATTCTGTAAAATGATTCCTGAAACTTCATCCCTCTTTGTGCTCCGAGGAGAAAATTAGTTGACCTATCTTTTTCTGTTGTTACTCATTTTGTTCCTGTCACCAGAGTGTAACTCCACAGCAGTTAAAATCATGCAGAAGCCCACGAACAGGAGCAGGGTGCTGAACTGGGACTGCAGTAGCCCCGTCTGGGATTGCATGATGCAGCCATGAAATTGCCTCCATCACTTTTTCCATTAGTGTCTATTGGCTGCTGCTGAGAAAGGTTGGTGTGGGATGGTTTTGAAACTGGTTTAAAATGGAAAACATAGCTTTGTCAAAGCAGGGTTTTCTTCTGTATTTGTTACTTAATTTTCTGACCAAAAATTTTATAAATTAGCAAATGAGTTTGTCTAGTGATGTTTTGTTTTCTTCAGCCTAGAAAATTGAGTTTGTGGAGGCTTCTTTAACGTGAGAACTCCGTTTTCTGGTTAGAAGGGAAATTATTGTTAAAAAAATAAACTATTTGCTAGGGTTCTAATGCAGTGTTAAAATCCAATCAAAATGCTTTGACATTATTTTGATGAAAAGATCGAGAGACCTGTGCTGATTTTGTTCCAGCCATAATTTTTTTTTAAACGTCGATTATTTTTTTTCTCCAGTTACAAGCAAATAAACCCTTCAGAAGTACCATTTATTAATTGAAAATGAGATGCTAATGACATACTTTCTACCCCCCTCTTTGGCTTTCCATCCCCACCTCCGTCTGGGTGAGCAGACAGTGTCCTCTTTGGAGACAAGCGGGCAGGGGGTGCTGTAGCAGCAGCAGTTTTACATCTTTGTGTAAGCAGTTCCTTCTCCTAGCTTTTCCCACTGGTGCTCTCTTTTCCCGGTCTTTCCGAGGATGGAGTTCCTCACGGTAGTAACCCTTGGGAGAGCTCAGCACGGCAGAACTGGCGCAGAACAGTGCAAGTCTCCCTTTCAAATCTTAGCAAATAGCCTTGTGGTGAGTTGATACTGCCTCTGTTCCTTCTGCTAAGCTTAGTTTGATAGAGGTGCCTTTATTTAAAAAAAAGTCAAGTAGGAATAAAACCAATATATAGGCCTCCTTGCTATGTGAAAGTATTAGAGTGCCTTCCTTTCTTCCTAATTTACTATTGATGTGGCATCTCTAAGTAGTTTATTGATGAAGTGCTCTATTTGCTTTTCACTGCCCTGTTTTGTTCTTGGCCATATCCCCAGGGCCTGTGAAACCCTTTAGAAATTCCCACTGGTGCTTTGTAAATGAGAACAAAGCTAATCACCTCCTGGATCTCTCCTGCTGCTGAAAGAAACTGGCAGTCTGCTCAGTGAGTCTTTTTGCTCAACAATGCCACATTTTCAAAGTCAGTCAGGATTTTCTCTCTGTGAAGTGAGTTACCTCAGGGCTCTTACAAATGATGGAGAATTAAATAAAGGCCCTGACATAACCAAAACCAATTAAGGACAATTCACAAGACTGTTTTATAACTGATGCTAAATAAGCGTAGTTCAGTCTGTTAACCTACTTTTGCTTGCCACATCGCTTGCCATTATCTTACAAGTATCATCATTTGTTGTTTGATTGGGTTTGGGTTTTTTTTATTTTTTTAATGGGAGAATGTGCTGCCATTTTGTGATTTGAACACAGGAATCAGTAAATTAACATCGTGGATAACTAATAAAATGACCTGTGTTCATCTTTAGTACTGTGTGGCTGACACAGCTGAGGTAAATAATATCCCAAAAGAGAGAATGATAAGGAGCTTTCTTGAATCAAAGGTATGAAAGTTTATTTCCAAGTAAAGGACAAGCAGACCTCCTCTGATACTTGTTGAAATTGTCCATTTCAACTTCTGTTTATAGCCCATAAAAAGTGTAAATTACGTAGCCTGACTTTCTTAGGTGTTTAGAAGCTGCCAGAGCTGTGGTGAATACAGCACAAAGAGGATAATTTGAGGTACCACGTAAAACATGATTGAGGGGAAGTAAAACTTTTGCCTCGCTCCTTCAGTGTAAAAAGGAGATAGTACTTGTAGCCATTTGTATTTAAAGGATGTGTTTTTGTTGAGTTTCTAGCTGTGTGTGTATGTAGTCCATACATCTGGTACATGATAGATGAATATGCCAGGTGTTACAAATCCAGATGTCCTCATGCCTGGAAGTCCTCGACTTTGCTGCCACGCAGCCAAACACAGGCCTGTCGGTGAGCCCAGCCCCTCGCAAAGCTGGGACAGTCGTACATCCCACGCACAAGCTGCTCATAGGGCTCTTGTGAGGATGTTTGGTCACGGTCTGTGACTCCTTGACTAAATGTACCTGAAGCATCAGATACCAGAGCAGAGGAGAGATCGTGCTTCTACAGTAGTCAGAAAGTGGACCATGAAGCAGGACCATGTGCTCAAATGGTTCTCTCTAAGAAAACACACTCTCCTACCACAGTCTTTGTCATTATGTGGTACAGCTCATCAGACATTGCCCTCCCTCCCTCTCTTCTCCATCACACAACCCAAAACTGTTATCTGAAAGGTTTATAAATAACAAGGGAGTGAGAGCCCTAATCCCTTCTGAAAGTGGTCACCCTGTCCCCTTCACGCCAGGCCCGACATTAATATTGTATCCATCCTAAAACTAGCTCTCCTCACTGGAGTTCTGTGGATCTCATATTTTCCCTGCTATACTGACACACTCCTGTGCTCTGTTAACCAGTGCATTAAATAATTCATTGCAAAGGCAGCTTCAAACCCTGTGCCTTCCTCCCTAGTAGTTCACATCAGCAAGTCCAACAAATTTGCAGCATGACTCAGTCCCATAATTGTTCTGAAAACCACACAACCAGAGACAACCTCGTCTCTCTCTTTGATTCACTGAAATGCTTCTCAGATTTATTATGTTTTCTTGTCCCCTTGATCTAGAGCTTAAGGGCAGTGGGCAGCCAATAAAAGATTCTCAGCGCCTTGGGAAGGGCGGATTGTCGCTGACGAGAACCCACTGTGATAGATGATGATCAAATCACACTGGAGGTGGCATATGTTCCTTTTGTCGAGCTCCATCAGCTGATAAAGTATGAGGTCAGAAACAGCAAGAGCTTTGACACATGCAGAGAGGCTGATGCAGAACAACGTGCTGTGGCTGTGATTTGGAGCTAGAGCTGCTTGTGGCTGCGAGAACATCTGTTACAAGATGGTCATGGGACACATGCATGCATTTGGTCCTGCTCTTGCATGATGCCTGTGCCATCAAAGCTGGAAACTAGTCAAAACCAAGAGGGGGACTTGGAGCTACACTTAAATTGTCACTGTGTCTCCAAGATTACTTGACTTGAATTAATCTGATCAGTTAACCCTGGCTCACTCATTAGAGGTCTTTTCCAACCTTAACGATGCTATGATTCTAGGATTCTATAATGTGTTTTTTGCTGGCTGTGATGGCACCCCAACAGTGCTTTTTGCCTTACACCCACCATGTGTCTGATAGAAGCAGAAGCTAATGATCAGTTGGGCCTCTGACACTTCTAGTTTTTTGTCACTTAATTACTTTTTTCTTGAGCAGTCATGCACATATTGGTGCAGGGTGTTACAGATGTGGAGCTTTGGACTCAACCTCAACCTAATCCTACATGCTATCACTTGTTACCTGTTTACAGAGCACTTCTGATGGGCAGAAGATTTGTTCTACTTGCTGCTCTGCCTGTTGCTTTCTTGCCCTCACTCCCACCACCAGTTCATGGCTGCTTACAGAGCAGTGGGGCATTAAATATTAGATGGGCTAATGAGTACGTCAGGATCCGTCCCAGTTGGTACTCAGAGTGTACAGACCACTGCCTGGAGTCAGGTGTTTCACTCAGCTTTTAATTGCCTTATGCCTTTAATTTTTAATGGCCTCTGCAGATTCTCATTTATTGAGTGAACTGTAGCCTGTGTTTGCTTATAGCGAGTGATGATACCCGTGCAGTCCAAGGCCAACAAGGTAAGTACCTCAGTGCTGTAGCAGATGGGGAGGTCTGAAGGTGCAGTCACCCTGTTGTGCAGAGCGTGCGGCTCCCTCACCCGCTGCGTGCTGCATTCCTCCGGCTCTAGGGGCAGGACTTCAATTACATGCTGCAAAATATATTGTAGTTTTAAAAGATCAGTTTTTAGTGTCACTTCTAATAAAATCGTGTAGTATCTTTCCTCCTGAAGGACTAAATACAAAACAGCAACTCTCTGTCTGCCTACAGGTTTGAACTGCACTACTTCAGCAGCTCCCTGCCACCTGTGTGATGGTCTCCAAATCTGGCAAACATGGAGGAAGAATTGCTCACAGGAGTTAAATTTGGAAGTTCAGATCCTTATCAAATGACCACTGAACTGGTTTTGAGCTTTGTCAGCCATTATGAAGGTAGTTTTCTGAGGTCTCAGCACTTGCACTGAGCAGTCTCATTAAGATGGGAGTCAAAAAAGGCATTCATATGCAGGCTAAGAGTCTCTGTATCTCTTGGATCTCAAGTCTTTATTTTAAAGTCCTCATTTATACACAAATTTGCAAGCAAACAGTCATTTTAAATACACATAATTTTTTGTCTGCATTGTCTGATATAGTACCAAGATGGTACTATTATACTATATTTTATATATATATATACTATTA
>NW_009725756.1:0-21520 GCF_000703405.1 Apaloderma vittatum
TTTTCTTTTTTTTCTTTTTTTTTTTCTCTTTGGCCCTGAGGAATCCTGCTCCCTTCAAACTGCTGTTTAATTGCCTTTTACTTTTTTCTGGTTTATGCTAAATCAAATAAGCACACATGGAATCCCTGCCAGCAACAAACTACACTCCAAGAATATCTCTCCTGCTCTTGGAAGAGCTCTAGTCGATGGCAATGGCATTTGTCAGCAAGAGGAAGATTCCTGTCCAGAACTCATCTTACTATCATAGAGCAAACCTATACCTTTCCACAACTTCGCCACTGCAGTTGTAAGAGCTTTACCCCTAGCCTGCTTGTATGTTGGGATATCTATTTTAGGGACTCATTCAAAAGGAGCACCCTGCTAGGTTGATTGATTTCCATTTTGGTCATTTACTTTTCACCGGCTTACCCTTTTCTTTCTGGAAAAAAGAATGTATTCCCTTACAATTATTTAATTAGACTTCTGTATTCAACAGAATAGATTTTTAATAATTGGTTCTCGAGTCACACTGTTGGAAAGCTAGGTTGTCTATCAGCAAATCGATTGTAACCAACAGTTCTGCATGTAGATAACCTGCAGCAGGAGTCTGGGTTTTGTTATTTCTGTAAAAGACAACTAGATATGAAAACAGTATTACATTCATTGTAAATTTTTACAATTTTTTAATCGTATCAGCCCTAGCTGCTTGCTGGAAACCACTCATGATTTTCAGTGAATACTTGCAATCAAAACCAGCAACTAAAAGCTGGTCATCACAAGTTATTTCCAAGCAACTATGAGAAAATTTTTGTCTCCTACCTTCTCTTCTTTGCTGAAATAACTGCTTCTGTCAGGCCTTGAAATTCCTTAAGTCAGAAACTGGAGCCTAGCAAGATAATAATTATCTCCTATCAATTTTCCACTTGTCCTCTCTTGCTGCAACTGTCACATTTGTGTGGAAGGACAGCAGAACATAATGCATTTAGAGAATGCTGCAACAAGGGTCTGCCGCAGCTCGTTTCCCAAGGCCGTAAGTGATCACCCTGAGACAAGACTTTAGAGGCACCTGAAGAAGAAAACCTGTTCAGGCATTATCTGAGCATAAGAAAATGGCCTCACACGTTGGATTCCTGAATGAATAATCTTAAAGAATTCGTGTGTGACAGTGTCACACTAGATTGAAGCTTATAGCTTTTAGTACATTTAGGAGCTACTTTTAGCATAAACCAGGAAATATATACAGCATTCACAGAACAGGAATTTTAGCTTGTCCTCTACCATATGCACAGTTTGTCCACAACTTTTCAGGGCATGTGCCCTGCCTGGAGTCTGGAAAACAGTCGAGAGAGGCTGGATGTAGGTGATGCAGTAGGAGAGCAAACTCTCAGCTTGGAAGCCCTGTATCAGCCAGAAGCAGTGGAGGAAGGAGATGAGGAGTTGGGAGAGTGTCATCTCCCACTCCCTGGATTTCTACACCTCTCGCTACAGTAAAATGGTGCCTGAGGCATCAGAGATGAATGTGGCAAGCGATAAAAAACATCTTCTGCCGTAAGAAAGTTGGGAGAGGTTGTGCTTGAGGTAGCAGTGACATAAAATATCAGGAAAATCTAGACTGAAATGCCAATAAGATATTAGGTGTTAAATGTGGGTAATCTCACAGGGCTTCGGGGACAAGAGTGCTTGTTCTCAAGCACCGTGCATGACTCGTGGTTAGTGTTAGATGGACTAATCCTTGGCGTCCATATCCACACAGACATTAAACCCTTGCTTTATACAGTGTTAGCTGTCTACACCACAGCCAGCTTTTGGCTCCCAACAGAGTGCTGCTGGCTGGCATGGGTCAAGTCTTCTGGCAGACTCCACCACTGCACCCACTGACTCTGCTTGGTGTTCTGAGCCCCGAGAACTGTGCTATACTGAACCATAGGCACCTGCCTTGTAAGGTCTAGGCTTGCATTCCTTCTCAGAATTAACTTAAACCTTGTAAGAAAGTGCTTCACAAATTTTTCTTGACACAGAAACCTTGATTTTCCAAGGAAGAGGTATCAGAAACACAGTAAATATCCCTGAAACTCCCCAGTGGGATCATCTGCAGTCGGTTCCGAACACCAACAAGCTGTGGTGCAGGTGTGGATTTCCGGTTATGTCCGGTGTCTTAGATACACATTTATGTGGAATAGAATGGCAAAGACCACCTGAGTATTTTCTAAGGTGCCATGTCTTTTTGGTCCACCTTCTAATACTTGCTTGATTTTCACTAATGTCTCAGATTTCTAATTCCAAAGCTAAGGTTTTTGCAGACTCTGTTTTCACTGCCCAGTAAGTAATGCATTAGTAATGTGGAAAGAATAAAAACTCAGGGTCATAAGCCATGCTAGATCTGTGCAGAGCTGACATCCATGAGAGTTGTGTGTGTGGAACAAGGCCAGTAGATACTCGGACTTTCAATGTTTGACTTTTAAATATTTCTATTGGTTTTTCAGGGTTAAGCTTAATAGTATTATCTGTGCCCTTAACAGAACATTCAACAAATGAAAAGTCCACTCTACTGAGTAGCATGTCCTGACAGCTAGGGACTCCTGCTTCAACCCTTCCACCGAAATGAACCAATTTTGCCAATGTCATTTTTCACCAACTGAAGACTTTTCACCTCATTTTTATCTCAATGACAGCCCTTCTCCAGTAACCACCATTTACACTGACAACAATCTCCTTCCACCACATGCTCCACTTGTCAGCAACAGCCACTTTCTTAATATAAAAGTAGTTTCTGGGAGTTTTGCTCACAGTCTCACTCAAGTGTAACTGTGTAAGATGATATGTATCTTCCTCCAAAATCCTCATCATCTTCTTTTGTGCTGCTTTATTCAGTCAGCTAAGGGTTTAGAAATTAGAGCTACATTTCCTCTTCAAAATGTATTTATACATTTGTGTATAATATGTGTATTGAGGATAGTGTAGAAGAAGTGATCCTTATTTCTGTATTTCTTGTTATTTTATCATTTTCAATCAAATTCACACAAACCAAGGATGCAATTCCTATTTAATAACTTTCTGTCTCATAATTAATCTCTAAACCAGGCAATTCAACCCTGGAGTGGAGCTTCAGTGTAGATGTTCAGTGAGGAGAAAGTGAAGCAACGTGGAAAGATGCAGATCTTCAGGTGGAGGGTGGTAGGTCAGTGGGGGGCCTTTGAACATTGGGGACATATAATGGGATGAAGGGTGTCCACCACAATGCTGATATCAGAGCCATCCATGAGGGACACTTGCTTCATACACTGCTGATCAATTCAATCATCTTGGCCTTCACCCATTTTACATCTTCTATGTCAAAGAGACATTTCTTTGCATTTCAGAGATTAGGGCCAAGTACAACTGTTAAGGAGAGGACAAGGACTTTTTGAAGACTTTGGGGCAGGATTAGATGGCTACACTGATATTGTACAAGCATGGAAAGGGCAAAACATGAGACTCCTGTGCTGTCTGCAGCACTGTGGAGCCCAAGAAGAGCAGAGATCCTTGGAGAAATTAATCATGGCAGCAAAACCATTCAGTGCCACTGCTTACGGTTGATATTACCTGTGCTAAGAGTATGTACACATAAACAGACACTCTGAAAATTAAATAATTCCTATTTATTGCACATTTTGGCTGTCAGTCTTTCCATTGAATTTATTAAAAAACTTGCCTATTGCCCAAAGATCCAGATCCCTGCAGAAGCACAAAAGATTCCTTGGAACATTTTGAAGGTTTCTTAAGAAATAAGAAAATGGAAATTTGAGCCCATTTGTGATTGTCCTCCCTCCCAACTAATCTAAACTCTTCTCAGATTTCTGGTCTCTTCCAGGACCACTGCACATCTGGAATTATCTTCCCCTGGTCCATGTGGATGTTAAAAGCAGGAAGTAGGTAGATTCAAGAGCAACAGAAGGCTAGAAGAGTAAGGTACCATTGCCAGGTCTACTAACATAACTGTTCCAGTATTTATTTATACTCTTTTATATGTTGATTCACTGTTGCAGATTTGTTTCAACTTCTTCTGTCTCATTTATCCCACATTCCCAGCCTTCTTTCTCTCCCTTTTTTATACCTCCACCTGTTGTTTTTCCATTGTACTGCGTCCCCCTCTTTCTTGTCCTCTGCTTGAGATCAAGTACATGCAGAGCAACAGTTGTTTTTCTAGCTTTTTCAGTCATACAGGCATGCACAGACAGACAAATCTCTATGTCTGAGAAGGCAAATCAAAAGCACTTATTGCTTCTGCATCTGGACCAGATGATGGTGATGTTTGTGATGATTGTCACCACACACTTAAGTCTGGGGCCTGAGAGCTCTACTCTCTGTGCAAACATGTTTTGTCTCAGTGTAAATAATCCACTGCACCAGTGCACTGAAGCTCTTCAGTCTCATTCTTATCCCAGACCTCTAGGTTTTTCAGGCTATCGAAAGCCAGTGAGAATGTAAGTCCAGCCCTAGAAGCAGGTCTAATATTCTACAAGAAGCCAGTGTAACCATGTACAGGAGTAATATCCTTGTAGTAGCCATCCAGAAAGATACTGTAGGGTTGGTTCTGTACCTGCTGGTGTAGCAGGCCTAGGAAAGAAGACTTTGTATTGCATTCTTATTTCTTAAATGGCCCTCTTATTGCCTAATAAGTGGCAATGAACATGGATTGTTGTAGCTAATTGGAGATAGCAGAAAGCTTTACTGAAGCTACTAGAGTGCTTAGCATCAGTAAGGAATACTGTTATAAGCTGCTTGATGAGGAAGCCTTAAATTAGTTGCCTGTCTCTCTGATGCAAGGAATCCCATCATCACGCAGTTTCCTGGAAGGACTCACATCTCCACTGCTGTTCTTAGTCCCATCACCTCCCACATGGTAAGGGAAGAAGAAATATTTAAATGAACAGTTTCACATGGCTGCTATATGAGGAAGGAACTTTATTCCAGACACCACATAAATGTGTCTCGCGACTTTTCTGATTAGCACTTGTTCCCCCACAAAGTTGATAAAAATCGTAAGAAAGGGTACTAGCAGATCAGAAAAGAACAATTTATCTTGGGCCATGACACAATCGACAATGTCACTGGATGGAAAACTGGGGCTTAAAAAAAGCCTAACAACATGCCAGAGCAATGCAATAAATAAATGAGAGATGACTTCTAAATCATACAGAATGAATAACAAGCTAATAGTTTTTCTTCTGTAATAGTAAAACCCTGCTCTAAAACAAATTTAGATGACAGACCACAAAGGACTATTGATACTGTATATAAAGCAGTACACATGTGGGGGATTAGCTTGAAAACACTTCAAAACATCACAGAAGCCAGCACATACACAATTACATACTCCAGAAGTAAGCTTTTTCATAAAGCCTTAATTTTGGCTTTTTGTATACACACATAGTGATACAGTCATTACTTTAATTTTGAAAGTACTTTTTTCCACACAACCCAGTCTTGGTTGGTGACTGAAAGAAGATCATTTTAACGGATTCTCTAGCATAGTTATTCAGGTTGAGGTCTCAGCCATAGTTTCAACACGGTGTTCAGATCCTGTTCAGTTCAGCTTTACTAGTTTCCTAGTAGGTTTTTCCTTAGTGATTGCTCTTTACAATCTGAGGCATCAATTACCACAAAAACTGAGCATTGGCTAATGTCTTCTCTGTACCTGATCAGCAGAACTCACAACTTCCAGTTTGAATTCAAATACTCTGCAAACTACTTTTTCTTAGAGCTACACATCTGCAAAAAAGAGCCACAAAACTAGCTTTAAAGTATCCAACGAAAAATGTGGAAAGTGTATTCTGATTACATGTTTACCTTGGGACCAAGAGAGCTTACTCTGATCTGTATGTACTTTCATAGGTCCCTCCAGTCAGCATTCACAGCCTGAGACCCTTGTCTCCATGCAAGGCAAAATCCAGCCTTCTTATCACAGACACCTAACTTCTAACTTTTTTAACATTTAGTATAATCATCCCTTTCAAAGAAAGTGCATAAGGGTCTAAATGAATCATTAAGAGGGAGTGGAGGGGAAGTCAGAAGGCTCTCAAAGTTAGGGGAGGCTGACTGTGTCTAGTTTACTAAAATGGACAGGTGCATAGCACTTCCATTTGGAGTCCTTCAAAGGCATGTGTTATGGTCCACTGTCTATGCAGGTCTTTTATTATTATCGAAGAACATTTTGATAAGATGTCCTAAATGCATGCAGGCTGATTCAGCCTGTCCTGGGTTTAGCTAAAAACCCAGTCCTATTTAGTGATTTCTACTTTCCAGTTTAGTCTCTTCTAAAAGGCTGCACGTTCTGAAGTTAGGAGCATGGTTTTGCAGACAGTGTGTGCTACTGGCAGTGATAACACCTGATGTTTGCAGTTACTGCCTGGGTCTGGGATGCAGAAAGGCACTTGCTGATACTTGTTCCTGTAGTGACCAAGGCCACTGCTGGCTCTTGTGTGCCACACCGGGGGTGCCAGGAAGTGAGAGGAGTCACAAGGAAGTAAAAGGTTGCACCTCCAGGGCGTAATAGACAGGACAGGTGACCAACAAGAGTATTCCATCCCATATACATCATATTTAGTATAAATTGAGTGACCATGAGAATTTCTGTCCTTCCTTCTTTGTCCCTTTTCTGCAATGGCCGGTGTCCAGGGAGGACTCCATCTGACCTCCTGCTTTTGATCTGGATCCTGAGTTCCCAAATCCAGCTCCTGCATCCAGCTCCCGCCGCCACTGGGCCTAGGGTTTCCCCAGTGCCTCCTGCTCTGCAGCATCAGTGGTGATTGATATCAGGGGAGGGAGTCGGGTTTGATATCGGGCTACTATCTATAGTTGTATATAGTTCTTTACTTTTACCATTCCACTATTATTTCTATTATTGTTTCATTAAAGGTGTTCTAGTTTTTTTTCTTCTCTAATCCGAAAGTCTCTCTGCTTCATTCCCTTTTCCTTCCCATTTGCAGGGGAAAAGAGGGGGTTAGAGAGCATCTGTCCGTGTTAGTGGCTGGCCCAGCCCTAACCCACGATCAACCTTTAGGATCATACCTGAGTATTTACTGGAGAACTGTGAAGTGAAGCAATTCAAAGAAGTGAGAGCATCTCTTCTACATTTCATACATCTTTGTGAGACATAAACTCAGGTCACTTGAGAGCAGGATCTTCAACCCCAGTCTCCACAGATTTCCGACTGACTGCTTTTTAGCTGCTGCTTAACACAGCCGCTCTCTGAAAGGTCTACTGGATTGAGCCTCCAAAATGAGACCAGCAGTGTCAAGGCATACTTCGTGATTCTCCTCAAGGCTGGAAAATAAAGGGGTTGGAAGATAGTCATAAGATCAAGACATAATTGTCTGTCTGTATACGTCCAGCCACAAAACTTAGGCACATAAGAAATGAAATTATGAAACATGAAAAAGAATTGTAGGTGCATTCAGATATTTCCAGGATATAATTCATTGGCGGGATGGAGTATCAGCACTGAATTTAGGCAGCTAAGATGGCAGTTGGCCATCACATCTTACCTATATCCCTTCACAAGTCCTTCTGCGCCATATGTGGTTTCAAAAGAGACAGTTCCTCAGACAAATGGAGACCAAGGTGAAACACAGACCATGTGAAATCATGTTTGCATACATGCATGGTTTTACTTATATTATTAACAAACAGAGTTCATGAAAGACTGGCATTTAATTAGCAAAATGATTGTCTGGAAATGAAGTCAGGAGAGAGTAAAATTATCTTTATATTGTTTAATGAAAGCGGTTGAACTGAGGCAGCAGGGAATTCAGAAGTGCTAGAGGGGTAACTGCAGGCTCATAGTACCATATGCTTTGTGGTACTCCAAAGGAAAAAAAGTGGGAGTGGTTTTTATAAGACCTTATGGTCTTTCTTTCCTAAACAAGGGCATAGGAAGAGGCATAGAAAAGAACCTGAAGTTTTGGTTCACGTAAAGCCCACTACTCTTTACATAAACTGCTTTTTTAATGTTTTATGTATTTTCTTTAGTGCTTTCTATTCTCTGTCATGTCTACAGAACTCCATAAATATGCCCTTTTCTGTTCAATACAATCATGTATCTGAACATTAACGTATTTGAGCCTTACATAAAATTTGTGTGGTTCTACTAAATAAACCATAGGTTAGAATTTTATCAACCAGTCCAGCATTACACCTTCCATATTGTACTGGTATAAACTTACTTAAAATTGCTAAACAGCATCATGCTGTTGAAAGGAGTTATAAATATCTAATGATATCTAAGGATATAATAATAAATAAAAAGTATAAGTTTGTATATGTATTCTATATTTGTTAAACGTATTTTAATTTTGTTATATTTGCAAAATTGTGATGTATTTTTGCAAGTATTGTGTTCCATTGTATTTTAAGGTATGCTTACGTAGGACAAAATAAAATTAATATAATCAAATCAGAATATTTATTCGGTAGAAGAAAGTCTGCAGTAAATATCAGCAACGTTTTTACTTAATTTACTCGCAGCTGGGTTCAGGAAAGTAACTAGGTATCAGCACCACAGCAACTAGTATTTTGACAGTCCTGTGTCATTCTGGCTATAAAAAACAATACTAGCAATATAAGCACCCCTTTAGTGATGCTCTTGCAGAAATGGATTAAATAGTCAATCAAGTTCAATGGTTTTCTGTGGTATGGAATTGTATACGGCATATCTGCCAAAAGTCATTGCTACATATTCGAAAGCATGTTATTACTTCCCTGTTAGGTCTTGAGGACAGACTAGTGTTCAGCTGGTTTTATCTAGTCCATCTTTCTACTTATATTACATTAATATCTAGAATTCCTATCGCTGTTTGTTTTTATCATCTGAAATTACAGAATGAAAGTAATCGGAATCCTTTTGAGACTCATTATTTCTAAAGTTTTCATGTTGATTTTTGTTAGGCAAGGATGGTTTGAGTAAATTCAGGACTACATCTTTGCCTGGTTGAAACAAGTCTTCGATTGACCAAAACTGCCTTGATCTCACAACACTGCAGCTTAATCATAAACATAAGGAGACACAAGTTCTTGGTTTTCTTTGTCACTAGCAGAGATATCATTAAGTGAAAATATAATTCTGTCTAAAAGTGTACTGCACAAGCTTTGTGAAATCTCAGTCATCACTTCAGTAGGTGATATCCTACAGCTTGACTGTTCTGTATCTTGCCGTTCAGGATAACAATGCTTTAAATGAGAATTAGAAAGAAATCTGTGAACCTGCACCTGCTTCACATTGCTCCTGGTGCTTTTTATTTGGTGGGAGGTTAGAGATGTTTCCAGGTCCAAATACTCCAGGACACATAATCCAACAACAACCACATTACTGAGACAGACACGTGCAAGCAAGTTCTACCTTTATGCGCATACATCTGGGGGTGATGAGATTTTCATTATGAGGCTTGAGTGGGAAATTCTTTTCTAATTCTTAAGGCATTTTATGATATCAAAGAGAATATTCTTTGATAATCTCTCTCAACCTCTCTTTGAATAATCAACATTAGAAAACTTCAATTTTATTTTTTTCCCACAGATAATCAATGAAATATTGGCTAAGGTCAAGTGAAGAACCTTTAATAATGTATTATCAGCCTTTTTATAATTTCACTCTTTTTTACATTTTTATTCTTAAAATGAGAAATTATTCCAAACTGAAATGTATTTTGAAAATGTTAAACATGAACATCAGGGGGGAAAAAAAAAATCTAGAAATTCTCTAAACAGAATTTTTTCATGTGAATTTCAGTGGCCCAAGCTTCTAATGAAAACTTTCAGCGGGTCTACTTCTCGTCCACAGTTTTGTCTCATATTTTCCTGTGTGAAAGCTACTTACAACTCATAATTAAAGTGTCTATTAGTACAGTGGCTGATTCAATTCCTCATCCTTCTTTGTTTCCTCTGATTGTTTAGCCCAACATCTCCAAGGCCTTTTCTATGCTAAAATGCTGAGCAGGGCATGAGCTTGAGTGCTAGCTTGCAGTCACGCATGCTGCTTAACTCATTAGCATCTTCCCCAGCACAGTTTATGTCCATGCCAACCACTACTCTCCCTGGTGGTGCTATAGCATGGAGAGATAGATAGCTTAAATAAATAAGTAGGTGGCTAATTATGAAGCACGGGCTTGGGACCAGTTGCTGGTCACGAGTGGTGTCCCCCAGGGCTCCTATTTAACATTTTTATCAGTGATTTGAATGAGAGGATAGAGTGTACCCTCAGTAAGATTGCAGATGACACCAAGCTGGGCAGAAGTGTCAATCTGCTTGAGGGTGGGATGGCTCTACAGAGAGATTAGATAGGCTGGATCGCTGGGCCAAGGTCAGTTACATGAGTTTCAATAAGGCTAAATGCTGGGTCCTGCACTTCGGCCACAACAACCCCCAGCAGTGCTACAGGCATGGGGAGGAGTGGCTGGAGAGCTGCCAGGCAGAGAGGGACATGGGGGTATTGATAGACAGCCGGCTGAACATGAGCCAGCAGTGTGCCCAGGTGGCCAAGAAGGCCAATGGCATCCTGGCCTGTATCAGGAATGGTTTTGTCAGCAGGAGCAGGGAGGTAATTTTTCCCCTGTACTCAGTCTTGGTGAGGCCTCACCTCGAGTACTGTGTCCAGTTTGGGGCCCCTCACTAGGGAGAAGGGGGCAGCCTACAAAGCCAGTAAAGAATTTGGAGCATGTGTCCTATGAGGAATGGTTGAGGGATCTGGGGCTGTTTAGCCTGGAGGAGACTGAGGTGTGACCTTTTCTCTACAACTACCTGAAAGGAAGTTGTAGCAAGGTGTAGGCTGGTCTGCTCCCCCTAGTGGAGAGCAATAGGACAGGGGGAAATGACCTTAAGCTGCGCCAGGGGAGGTTCAGGTTGTGAATTAGGAAGACTTTCTTTACTGAAAGGATTGTCAGGCATTGGTACAGGCTGCCCAGGGAGGTGGTTGGGTCGCCATCCCTGGAGGTGTTTAAGAGACAAGTGCTGAGGGACATGGTTTAATGGTATTGATGGGGCTAGGATGATCTTGAAGATCTCTTCCAACCGGAACTGTTCTATGATTCTATGATAGCACGTATGAGTAAGGCTGTCCTGTCTAGATTAGATATTAGGAGGAAATTCTTTACTGTGAGGGTGGTGAGACACTGGAACAAGTTGCCCAGAGAAGTTGTGGATGTCCCCTCCCAGGAAGTGTCCAAGGCCAGATTAGATGGGGCTTTGAGCAACCTGATCGAGTGGGAGATGTCCCTGCCTATGGCGGGGGGTTGGAAGCAGGTGATTTTTAAGGTCCCTTCCAACCCAAACCATCTATGATTCTATTCTGATCTTGCCTGGAAAGAGATTTATCTTCATGGATGAAAGCCATGTTATGCTCAGGTAAGTCTCATTCAAAGTAGTCAGAGAAACTTCTTGTTCAATGTTCCTTCCTAAAAGGGCTCCACTACTGAGACACAGGGATTGGGTGTGTAGAGACATTTCATTTATAAGGAGGTTTTTGTGTAGACACTTTGACAGAGGTTGCTCTCAAAGTTTTAAACCCAGAGCCTGTTGTGTTTCTATCATGCACGCTTTCCCAGGTGTGTGGAAAGGCCAGATGTCAGTATCATCCTCTGAAATTCAAAAAAAAAATCAAAATCCATCACTTCCTTGTCCACAGATGTGTTAGCACTTCCTTCATTCTCACCCATCCACATTTCCCACTCATGAGAGATAGCCATTCATCCCATGTGGCCCTTACACCATAGTGGTAGCCAAGAAATACTATTGTGTATAGCCAAAGCTGAGCACTGTGTATGGGACTCTGCTGGGAATGCCTGCTCTTCAGTGAAGCCTGGCAGATAAGAGAGGTGTTGGGGTGCTTGGTGTGGCAGGTTGCAGGCTGTTTGGACCTGTGCTTGTTAAACGCATGCTCACAATTGTATACTTGATCTTCAGGTCAATGAGTCAAGTTCCATTGTAAGTCCAAATAATCAAATATGTGCTGCTGCAGCACTGAGCCACTCAGGCACTGTAAACCCTTAAACTGTCAGCTCAGTGCTCCAGGATTATACTATCCCATAGAATACCTGTAAAGCAACAGCCTTACTGTCTTTTTCTCACATCAAACATGATTGTCCCCAAAAATCTAACAGAAATAATTTTGTCAAGCTTACTTTTTCTGAACCCATGCCTACTCTACAGAGGTACAGTACACAATTCCTTGTCTCTGAATTGGTTTACATTTACACTTCAAAACTGTGAGGAATAAATCTGACAGAGCTATTTGATCTTTGCATGAAAATGGACTTCAAAGCTGAATGTCTACTTCTGTTCATTTTACAGCTACAGACTTCCAGCAGAAAGTGATTATGCCTCTGATTACTGATGCCTATTGTAGTAGCAGTTTCATCTAATGCTTTTTTAGAATTTAATCATTGTCTTTTGTTGACCAGTACAACAGTACAGAGAGCTTTGCACTACATGTGTAAGTGGCTAGTGTAATTGAAAAACAGACTAAATCTACTGGATTTTTTGTAATGCAGTAAAACATGAATACGAGAATAAAAATGTCCTCAATGTCTGGATGTGTATTGTTACTTTGAAGCTACTCCTGACTACCACCACCATAGGATCAGAGAAGAACACCCACTACTTTAAATAATTATTGGATTTATTTTTCTCATTATTTCTCATTCATTCTATTTTGAGCACCACCCCACTTGATATTATAATTAGTTTTCTGAAAAACCTTTTGCAGAATAAACGGTTCTGGCTTTGGAGTATCAGAGATATGACAACTATGTGTGTCAGGTGGAAGAAAATTTGGTCATCAAAATTTGCAGTAGGGACATGAGTTTAATTTGAGTATTAATAAGAAAGGCGTGCATATAAGGAGCATATCTCCCTCCTTATAAGCGTAAACATAAACCAAATGTATACAATTTCTAGTTATATTAGCATGTGACGATACACCAAATCTTTTGAAGCCACATGTTAATGGATCCTTTTAGAGGTTTTCTTTAGATGCTGTAAAATGCATGTACCTAGTCTCTAACATACAGATGTAAGTTCAGCATCAAAAGGTAGAAGGATAACAATGGTATTTGCTCTGAATATGTCTATTCAAAGGAAGCTTAAGGAGTTTCCCTCTGCTCCTCTATAAGCATTTTTAACATATTCAAGGCATTTTTTTTAGCCAAAGGGCTGTAAGCATCCATACAGTAAATACCCTCTGATTTCTGCCTCATCTTTCATCTTTCTTGCCTCCCCTCCACCTTTTCTTTAGTCTTTTAACTTCTGCACTCTCTGTGCTCCTGACTTTGAATGTAGCTCGCACAAAGAGTCAAAACCAAAGAGTGTCCCATGTATGCAGGGGTTTCCATGGCAGTGCTCTGATATTTACTATTTAGTAAGACCAAAAGAAATTTTGAACTCTTACAGTTGTCTCTTGTATCACAATGTAAGGATTATGTCATTAGTGACAAAATAACATGGTGGTATTCATGACTTATAGATTTTCCTCCTCTATCGTTGCTCACTCACCTGTGCAATTTGAAATTGCAACCAACTATATTCTTTCCAGGACTCATGCAAAATTAGGAAGTCTTTCAGAATGCTAGAGAATATAGGCCAGATTGACCATTGCTAAATAAAACTGGGGTAGCACTTTTATTTCAGCTTTTTCATTTGTTCTGCCAAATTTTCTTCCAGTGGAAAGAATTCAAGTGTTCTTCATTATCTTTGCTGTTGTAGCAAATAAACACATGAAATAAAATTAAGTCCTTTTCACTGGACAGTGTTTTAATGACTCAAATAGTATAAAGTCAATATTAGTATTCATGTCACTTTCAATTATCTCCCTACCATGTCCCCCCATTTGCTTTTCCATGTGTTGGTTCATCACACAATGCTAATTAGGTCACTTCAAATGGACCATAATTGACAATGGCACTTTTGCAGGTTTATATTTTCACACAGAAAATCTGAGAATAAATTAATGACCAGCAATTTTGACAATTACGGTCAATTAAATTTGTCAACATCACGATTGACAAAATTAATCTATATTTAATATTGAAACCTTGACATTAAGAATGCAGTCTTGTCAAGTAACCAGATTTAAGTGACAAATATGTAACACCACATCAAAATGATTCACTCTCAAATGACAGGGGCTTAAATATCAATATATTTTAGAT
Organism: Apaloderma vittatum; assembly: GCF_000703405.1. Taxonomy (NCBI): domain Eukaryota; kingdom Metazoa; phylum Chordata; class Aves; order Trogoniformes; family Trogonidae; genus Apaloderma; species Apaloderma vittatum. The sequence continues at coordinate 14,157 of NW_009725756.1, forward strand.
CCAATACCTTACAAACGGATAACTAACAAAAAATATTTCTGAAGTTCATATACACCAGTGGGGAAAAAAAATTATCTTCGAATTAACAACCACATCATTGTCTAGGCTTCAATGAAGGTATAAAAAATTACAGTATTAGGTTTTCAGTGTTTCAACTGCATGGATATTTCATCTAAAACTTTATCTAATATAGTAAAGATCTCTTTAACATGCCTTTTCTCATTCCTAGACTGGCTGCAAACTTTTACTGGCAAACTGCAGGATACCATAGCAATTTACTAACAATGCTTAATTGTAATAGTATACCACTGGGTCCATGCACCAGAACTACAAATTTTGTCCACTCTTCTGTGCAAGCTAGGTACACTGATAGTAATCCCTCCCTCAGGCTGCATATACCTTATAGTCATAATTAAAAAAAAATCAAAATTAAATGCAGAATTAATTAAATGTGAAATTAATTCACTCAGAATTAAAGCATCAGAATAAAGATGACTGTAGAAAGATAAATCAAAACACAGCACAGTCAACAGGGTTGGATATATGTATGAAAGAACCAAATACATTATAAAGGATTTCTTCCCAAGAAGCCTTGGAGAGTAGATTGTACTAAATCAAAACCATGTAAGACCAGAAGCAGTTTTCTACTGCTGGATCTGGAAATAAAAGGAATAGTCAATTAACTGAACTTCATTTCAGAAAAAAAAAGAAAACTGCAATTTGAAATGCTGTTTATTGTTACTACCTTTTGCTTGACTACATTTTGCCCTGGGGATATACACAGGTCAAATAGTTGCATTAATGCAATTCAGACAGGCTTTTTGAAATTAATCCCCCACACTTTGCAACACCCAGGGAGACTTCTGTCTTCTGTGGTCATTTGGAAGTCATTAGTCAAGCTAAACAGCCATGAAAAGCATTGATGGGACAGGATAGTAAAGCCAACACAAAAAAATCCTTATTATCCAGGATGTATTAACTGTGTGTTTAACATGGAGCTAGTGCTATATCAACTGTAAAGCAAGATGGCTTGACAGACATTGATATAGTTGGAACTGTATTATCATAGTCAAATGCAAATTGAGGATAATAGCTGGCAAATCTGAGAATAGACTTCATTAGCTTTCCAGGCATGTGCTTGCATGTGAACACTATACTCCCATATCCATTTTGACCTAAAGTAGCTAGATTGGTTAAAAAAAATTAACAACTCATTACAGTACTGAGTTTCCTGATTGAACTATGGGACCTAAGTCATTATTTTCACAGCTTATATCTGCCAGGAAGGCCAAATCAAATTAAATTGGAAATTAGAATAAAAAGACATATGTGTTCTGTATGCTTCTTGCTTTTTTCAGAATATAAGACAGTATGTAACAACATGATGTCTGAGGAAAACCTAATATTTCTAGCATTTTGTAGGAATTATTTTTATCTTTCTTTATTTAAAACGTTGGATTGGGTGGAGAACACTGGCATGTCCCAGGGATAAAAATTTAAGTCCTTAAATTTTTATTATTAGTATTTGCATTACCAGAGTGCTTAAGAAATTCAAAAAGAAATAGTACTTTAACTGAAGTAGTCTTATACCATAGTGGAAACAAGATTATTTAAAAGCGAATTTAAAATCACTTTAGAAATAAGAAACTGAAAAGAAAGTTGGAGAAGAGAGGAAAAGGATGCAACTTTAAACCCCTTGTAAGCAAAGAACTACGCATGAAAATGTTGGATTTTCAGAAGAGTTCTACATACAGAATCCCATACCTGGTTTACAACACAAAGTGATCGATGTTCTTGGGTCCTGAGCCCTTCTGACAAGCTGTTTCCTTCAGTCATGTATTTCCTCTTGTCTGTTCTGATTATGTCAGACCATACAAAGCAGGGAATACTTCTCTCTGTGATCTACATCACTGTTTCTGACAAAGCAATGCTTCTAACAGCATGTTGTCAGCACATCGTGAGCACAATCATTACAAAGCAAAAAAGGGAAATAAGAGAAAGGGTTTTTTGATCACTGACAATAAATGTATCCTCCATAATAGACTACACTACAAAAAAAAAAAAAAAGGACAAAAATTCTCATGCCTATACCGATTGTATGTCTTGCATTTCTTCAAAGAATTAAGTGAGGAACCAAAAAATGGTCCAATTAAGTACAGACTACCTCCAGGATGAAGGATAATTGTCTGAGTCTCCAAAAACACCTCACTTGACTCTTCCCATATATAATCTTACACATTCCCTGACTGTAACCTGCTGTCTTTGTCACTTCCCTTAGATCCAATCACACCATTCCTCTTCCTGCCTGTTGTATTAATTCATACAGTAGGAAGCAGGGGTGCAAACCCAATAGATTTTCACACGTTGTTTAAAATTGCTTATAGAAGAAGCAGGCATCAGAGGCTGGCTTTGAGGAACCAGCTAGGAAGGCTTACTGTTTCCAGAGAATAATAGAAAATCTTCACTTTAATGAAGTGGTTTTCCCACCCTGAATTTTCAGTGAGATAAACCAATGTTTATTTTAGCTGCCCTTTTTTTGTGATATATGTTGAAAACAATTCCTTTAATTCTTGTGGCCTGGCTTTTAAAATATAATGTCTTTCAGAGATCAATGTGTAAATAAAAAATGTTGAATTTACATCCTTGTTCATTTTAGACTTCTTGTTGCATCAGCAGTTATCTACACTAATTTGTAAATGTCATTCCTGATATGTAAATAGCAGACTGTGTCAACAATAAATCAAGTCCCGAGATGCAAAACCCACATTCACAGCAGAAATAAAAGTCATCCTGTAAGTGTTTAGAGTTATGATATGTGGCTCTGTGTGGGCCACAGGACTCTCATGAAAGTAGAGTGGAAGTCTAATGATTCAAAAACTAGATGTTAGTTTGCTGTTTGGAAAATAATAAAGATAATTTCACTGCTTTAAAATACCCACATTATTTATATCTTGTGTGTTGTCATTCAAAGGTACTGTCAAATATCTGCAGAAGGTCAAATATCTGCAGAACATTTTTCTTTCTGTTTCAAATTTTCAGTAGAATGTCTTTTTCCTTGCGAGATGTAATTTTTCAGTATCAGCCTTTGAACAATATATGTGAATATTGTCTTTAATAAGATTTGTTTATTTAATAAAGATGTGGGAGGTTAGATGATTAAAGAGATGTTCTATTAGATATCAAAGAAGACTAATGGAGATAGTATCCTTGGCAGCAAAAACTTTTACGTAATGAATACGACATTGGATTGAAGAGTCTGGTATCTTAGGTGTCAGAATGTCTTAAGGGAGCAAAAGTGGGATTCCTTCGGAGTATATTATATGTTAGCTCCCAGATAATCACCTAGATATGATAAAATGATGCGAGCATGATCAGATCTTTCTTCTAACACATTTAGGGCGGTCTTCCGTGTGTTCAGATGGAAACTCTGGGACAGGGTTTGAGTGAAGCAAAATTGTTCATAGTAGTGTTACTACTGCATTTTTGCACAGAAATAGAAAAACGTTGTTCTGTTCCAGGTGTGTTCAGCCTTTAACATTGACCTATATTGTTCATTTTTGCAATAAGATCGATCAGTGCTGGGTTTTTTGTTAGAGGATTTTTCAGATTTCCAGCAGAGTATTCCAGCCCCACCTTCCACTGGTAACACTTAACTGAAAAGGATATTGTGCAATTCAGCTTATTAATATTCGTAAGATGATTCAAAACCTTCAGAGGAAACTGCAATAAAAGTACAAAGATGTTTACAACTAAATTCATAAGGAAATCATTTGAATGCTATTTAAGAACACATATCATTTAATTTTTTAATCAGAGAAAGCAGATGAAGAAACTCACTGATCATAGCATGAAGAGTATAATACCTCTCCTCAGGGACGAGGAGGAAGCTTTGAAGTTGTCACAATTACACAAAACACTCTTCAGTATCTCTGCAAAGTTGCACAAATGATGAGGCTGAATATGCTTTCATATGGATAATGTTTCTTCTGATAGAAATGAGCACTTTGTAGATGGTGTCAATACGATATAAATACAGCCTCCTGAGTCACACAAACATATAGGAGAAAATTACATATAACTGAGACCTCCAGGGAAAGGTCTACACCCAATATTTTGATAACATGGTTGATGCACTGCAGTCATCTTTCCTCCAAAGGGTCATTTTCTTCTGCAATTATGAGCTGTGGGGCCCACAACAATTCTCTATCACTCCCACTTGGCTGGGATAAACAGGAATTCCCTCAGCAGACCCACACACTTCCAACTGCCCCTACCAGCTGAACTTTTCATAGCTTCCTAATGCTCCAGTCAGGTTAGAAGCAGATAACAAAAAGCAGATTCAACAAGCAAGGGGCCTCACAATAGGCAAACACACACCACCAGCCCACACAGTCCAAGGGTGACTTCAGGTGCTATTTCTGAAAACCATATTTTCTATTCCAGATACGGGATCTGTGTGAGCAGGAAGAACTTTCTCTGTGATAGCTAATGATCCACTTGCATGGCTCAGGTATAGTTATGGAAGAACTATAAAACAGGACATGCCTGCAGAAGACCTGCTTTCCCTGAGCTCATTTCTTTGGCTCAGGAGACTTAAATGCACCATTTCTGGCCCAGTTTGGCAGGGAGGTCATTTGCATATTTTTACTAATTTCTCTGCCTGTTCTTCTCTTCTAGGTTCTTAACGATGCTTTGAAGAGGTGTTGCAGGTTAATCCCAGCCAGCAGCGCAGCCCCACACAGCCTCTCACTCACTCCCCTTATGGGGATGGGGAAGAGAATCAGAAGGGTAAAAAAGAGAAAAATTCATGGGTAGAGGTAAAGACAATTTAATATGGAAAACAAAAGCTGGGTATGCAAGTAAAGCAAAATGAGGAATTCATTCACTTCTTTCCATCATCAGGTAGGTGTTCAGTCATTTCCAAGAAAGCAGGGTTCCGTCACAGATAACGGTGACTAGGAAACACAAACACCATCACTCTGAATGTCTCCTCGTCTCCTCATTTCCCAGTCTTTTATTGCTGAGCATGATGTCATACGGTAGGGAATATCCCTCTGGTCAGTTGGGATCAGCTGTCTCAGCCATGTCCCCTCCTAGCATCTTGCCCAATCCCAGACACTAGCTGACAAGGCAGGCTGAGAAACAGAAGAAGCCTTAACACTGTGTAAACACAACATCATAGGAGATGCTATGAAGAAAATTAATACTCTTACAGCCAAAAGCACAGTCTCCCAGCCCAGTACAAAAGGCAAGCAGAAATCATGCACCAAATACTTTACACGGCACAGAACTAACCTTGTCTGAACCGAAGCTGCAAAAAAGGCAGAAGCCAAGACCATCAGCTGGGAAAGGCAGGACAGAATGTGGAAAGACCTAATTTTCTTGTACTGTGGCATCCAAATGTGAACCTAGCACTCAAGGTGCAGCCTCATCAGTGCTGAGCACAGGAGCACAATTACTTTCCTACTACTGCTGTCCACACCATTTCTGATACAGGCCAGGATGCCATTGGCCTTCTGGGCCACCTGGGCACACTGCTGGCTCAAGTTCAGCCAGGTGTCAACAGGTCCTTTTCTGCTAGGCAGCTTTCCAGACACTCTTCCCCAAGGCTGTAGCGCTGCCTGGGGTTGTTGTGGGAAAAGTGCTGAATTCAGCACTTGGCCTTGTTAAACCTCATACATTTGGCCTTGGCCCATCGATCCAGCCTGTTCAAATCCCTCTGCAGAAACTTCCTACTCTAGAGCAGATCGACACTCCCACCCAGCTTGGCGTTATCTGCAAACTTACTGAGAGTACACTCAATCCTCTCATCCAAATCATTAATAAAGATACTAAACAAGACTGGCCCCAAAACTGAGCCCCAGGGGACTGCAAATCATGACACAGAGATCTGACTATCCTTTTAGCATCAACTTGCACTGCATCTGGATCAGTAACGAAGTGGGTTATGGTAGCATTAAGAAACTCTCCCTGAACTGCCTGTTCTATACCCGGGCAATGGACAGAAGAGCACCCACGCGGCAATGTGTCCTTCTCTTCTTCTTTCCTTCTCTAGTGGCAAGCAAAAGGTCTAAAACAGGCAAGAGGCTGATGTAAATTAATCCATTTTCTCCAATAAGGATTTTGAATCTTTATTGAGTGTTACATTCCTTTTACCTTGCATCTATTAATGTTACAGAAATAACAGAGGTTTGCTGAATAGCCCAAAGAAGAAAAAGGCCCTTTCTGCAGCTGTGTCTTTTACAATCTAAATTTTGAGGGGGCTCCAGGACACAATTTCAACTTTGGCCCTGAATTTTCTTTAACTCTGTTCATGGCTGTTTGGTTTTCACAGAAGAAAAGAGGAAAGCCCTAAACTAGTAGTAAGGTAACAGTTTCTCTTTCCTTACAGAACAAATATATACTGTGTAAATTTTATTTTATTTTTACATGGAGATATCTTGTTCAGTATGTTAATAGATCTAAGAATTATCATTTGTATTATGACATTATGGCCACAATAAATATGCAGTTTTGTTATAGCTCACATCTATTTACAAACAATTGTGATCAATTACTCTGAAGTGCAATGCATGGCAGTCCATCTAAAGCAAAAAAACAGAATCAGTAAAAATATAAAGCGCAGAGAAAAAGCAACAGAAATTGAATATGCATACAGCTATTTTCCCAAACTCATTGCAAAACCATTCATATCATTTAAAAGCATTCAGAAATGAGGTCAGCTTCTGGCAGATCATGTGGTTCTGACTTTACTGAACCACTGTTCTGTGATCAGCTCCGTATGTGTCATCCTTCTGCTGTGTAATTTTGTTTTCAAAGTCTAAAGATATCATTAAAGTGACATGTCTGCAGCCCAGTATAAAAGACAGAGCACTCTACAATTGGGAAAAAAAAAATCACAAATTTATTAACCTTTAAAGATACACAGAAGGACATTGCTTTATGATTACTGTTTAATCATCAGAAACATCTTTTTAATTCCTTGTGAGAGGAACGCTTCCAAGGAGATAAGAAAAATATTATCGCAGACATAGAGCTTTGGGTTTCCCTAAAGCTTATCAACAGCCCGCAAGTTTATTACGCTGCCAGAGAGCAGGTGCATAAGAAGCCAGGAGGGAGCACGGCCAGGAGCACTGACCCAAACTAGCCAAAGGGCTATTCCATACAATAGGACGTCATACCCAGTATATAAACTGGGGGAGACCTGGACAGGAGGGGCCCATTGTTGCTTGGGCATCTTTCAGTAGGTGGTGAGCAATTGTATTGTGCATCACTTAGGCCTGTCTTGGGTTTTATTTCTTCTCTTTTTGTTATCTTCCTTTTCATTATGATTATTATACTACTTTATTAATATTTTTATTATT
>NW_009725757.1:0-200 GCF_000703405.1 Apaloderma vittatum
GAAAGAGAGGACAAAAAACCCCAGTTGGCCTTCAACAAAAAGGCTCCTCCATAGCTTCCCCGGCTATCACAATCTCAACCAGGCACCAACCCACAACAGCTGGTGATTGAAATGAACAGTTGAGGTTCTGCTCTGTTGGTACAGAAACTAATTCAGATTCCAAAAATCTGCTGTGGTGGCTTGATCATGGCCAGCCGCCA
>NW_009725757.1:526-752 GCF_000703405.1 Apaloderma vittatum
GGAGAATGGGGGTTGCAGGCAGTCCATAACACTTGGTGTCTGCCACTCCTTGCTCCTCATGCTCTTCCCCGACTCCAGTGTGGGATCCCTTGCAGAGGAGAAATTCCCACAGAATAAACCCGATCAAAAATGGAGTCTCCTTGGGCTAGATTCCTTCGGGTCATGGCTACACGCTGTACTGTGAGGTCTTCCATGGGCTGCAGGTTGGATACCAGCTCCACCATGA
>NW_009725758.1:0-24128 GCF_000703405.1 Apaloderma vittatum
GTCTGTGAACAGGCAGTCTGTGTCAGAAGTTGTACTGATCAGTCTCCAGATTGAAATTGAGATGCAGTGCTTTTTCTTTAGTCAACTTGAATCATCAAAACGTACAAAAGGAAAACTTGACTCAGTATCTTTGCTGACTACCTGTTAGTGAAGGGAGTTGTTCCTGGCACATAAGAGCTATCAAAGGCATCAGTTATTTTTGTGAGCTCCTCAGCAGCAGGCTTCACCAAATTGGACATCATTGATTCTGTTCCTCAGTGAAGTGGTGTCATAGGATACTGTTGGAATGCGAAAAACTGTTCCATTTAGTGGTCCTGAAAAAAATACTGTCTGCATCAGCAGCCTTTTAACCTGTAGTTTTATCTAAGCATATTTAAGGTGTGTTTTAAGGTCATAAGAAGCTCATTCCTTTCTCTTGCCCCTTACTGTCTGCTTCTTACTCTAAGCAGTTACCTTCTGGTTGTACAACACCTTTGCCTCACAGCGGGCTGCTGTGTCACCTTCTCAGGTGGCTGATCATGTTCCTGATGTTTGTTTTAAGCTGCCTTAAGGCTTCAAAGTGTATCAAAGATCCTGGGCTGCAGTTCTAACACCTGTAGTTTACATATCTGCTGAAGTGTCTTGTTAGATCCGGTAACATAACTCTTTATCATCATTTAGCTATGGGTCTCCACACTAAGTTTTAAAAAATGGGTTAGGAGGATCAATAAGAGCAATATTTGTTGACCAGGGTCATTGAAAGAAGGACAGAAGACAGCTGTATTGACTTGTGATCACGGAAATGAATGCTAAGTGACCTTGTTCCTTTTTAAGAGATTGTTAAAGATCTGTAACATTTCTTAAGAGACCTTTTGATAGCTTTTGTTGCACAAATTAACTCAGTTATTCCTGAATTAAGACTGTAGCTGTCAGTTTCAGAAAAAGTTATTTATATATCACTAAGTCTGTAGGAGGAAAATCTTTCCCAAGAGATAGGATAGTTAATCTTGTCTTCTTTTAAGTATGCACTGTGAAACAAATGGCTGTCTCGAGGTAGCTCTACAGTAGCAGCAGGAAAGGAAGTTGGATTTTCTTTACCCTCAAGTGCCAGCACATGTGGGAGGGGAGACTGAAACTGCTAAGCCCTAATACCTCAAACTTTCCTCCTACCCGTATTTGTAAATCTTGTAGTCTAGCATGTACTACCTCTTACCCTTTCCTCTGCTTCAGCTGTTTGTGTCCATTCCTTGTCCATTCCTCTAGTGATCCCAATAAATGTGAGCGCATAGAGCTTTGGTTTCGCTGTCCTGAATTTTGTACTTCTTAAATTTTAACAAATTGCAAAATGTCTTGGATATAAGGGAATTTTAATAGAATGTCTTAGGGGTTTTTTTAGGCTTCTCTTAAGATCCATCTTTCCTGGAGCCAAGAGGAATCTGTAGGACTTTCCAGATAGACAAACATATTTTTGATTTCAAATTCAGTTTATGTGTCATGGAAATAATCTGCAAACCAGTTAGGCAGAACACATCTCTACCATTTGCTGCATGGGATTGCACAAGTGATGTGAAGCTGCATTGCTAAGAGGTAGGCTTCTATAAGCTCTTCTAACTCCTTAGAATAGTAGAAAACTGTCCTGTTCCTCCTCCCCGTTGGCAAATTTCAGCAGCTCGTGAGGAGTGGGAAGAAGGCAGGAGCATGTGGCTGGGAGCAGGGAGGAGGAGGAGGCAGCAGGAACTTCCCTTTTCGGCACTGCTTGAGCTGTTATGTGGACTCCATAAAACACGATGAGGCATACTCTTAAAATCCTCCTGGATCTTCAAGAATTTAGCACCTTCTGAAGTCTGAACTCAAACTGTTGCTAAAATTTGAAAGCAGGCACCTATCTTTAAAGTAAAGAAATCTCTACGTTCTTATTCTACTTCCATGCATAAATGCAAGAGATTGAAGGAGACAAGTGGAGAATAAAATAAAGCCTTGTTGTGACACAGTGTGGTAGTAGGAATACCAGCTCTGTTTCAAGAATCCTATCTGGTCAAAGTTGATCCAGTCACTCAGTAACCGTCAGCCCTGAAAAGGCTGTGTTGACCTTCTCTGTTTGACTTAATTCTAATGATTTGAAGGAAGAACATTCTAGAGCGGATTTATTTCTCATAATCAAGAAAAGGTGAAATAAGTTGTATGTAGTCGTATCTGATACTTTATCTCTCTAGATCTTTGTAATAGTGGAAACAGTTTTGTTGTCTTAGGAAAGAAAAAAAAACGCTCTTAATTTTTGAAGATAGTAACTCTTGGAACTGTACCATTCTACATGTCAAGCGACAGTTGCACAAAACATATGATGGGGGTAAGTGCTCATGGTAAAACAACAGGGAGATAGAATGTAGCAAGTAATGGCTGTCAGTTTGTCATGGATTTGCCCAGGATTTTTTGGGGCAGAAGGTGTGCATTCGCCCGATTGCCCATGCTGGCTGTGTCTTGCTAGCAACCGTCACCATCAGCTTAAAAGTGTAGCAGTAGAATCCAAGCTTATGTTTGAGAATGCTTCTTTAATATTATGTAAATGGTCACATAACTTCATGAAGAGCGTGGCAAGGGCACAAATATGGCTTATTTTTCTCATAAATTTGTAGTCTCATTTGACAGGTGTTCCCCATTATTGGATATAAAATAATTGAAATGACAGCAAAATAGTGATTTCTAAGAGAAAGTGTCCAATGGCTTACATATAGAACAAGCTATGGTTTGATTGAAGCATGGTAGAAATCATTGGTGCAGGATTTGGAGTGATGGCATTGCTTGTTATGCTACACCTGTGCATAATAAATGACCCCTGCAACATATTAGTGATAATCAATAATAATCAATAATGAAGTTAGCAAATTGAAACAGGGAGAAAAATTTCTGGAATCCCCAAACTCTAATGGAGTCAGTTTGGTGAAAAGAAGTGTAATTTCTTGTGGAAAAAAAAAGTATAATTAGCAATAAGATGTAGCAAACAGTGCCTGAGGTACTCAGGTAAAGCCACCATCCAGCTTATTCCAGAATAGATGAGTGATGTTAAACATGACAGAAAGCTGATGCGCTTTACCCAATGCACCAGAGCAAAGAACTGTACTAAGAAGGTCTAAGGTGGCCCAGATACTATGATAACATGTATGACAGATTAGGGAGCAACGTGACAATTGACCATAATCCGGAGTCTCTAAGGACATAGTAGAATATTTCACTTAGAACCATATTAGTAATTGTTGAGTTTTTCCCAGCCTTTCAAACAAAAAAATAAATATGGAAGTATTAAATCACAAATTTATGAAAACATGAAATTGGTTTATTTCCCTGTGTTGGGCACCAATAAATCTGCTGAAGTTTAAGGCTGGGTTGGCCACAGATGATCTCCATGATCCCAACACCACCCTCCCAGGGAAGGAACACAGGGGAACCATGGAGAGAGACTGTGAGGTTGGAAAAAAACTGGTTTAATGAAATAGGAAATAATAATAAAAATTAAGATGTTGAACTATATACAGATATTATACAAGCATGCAAATATGTTCAAAGATACATAAGAATGTGTTAGTATGGAACCCGCACCTTCTGGATGGCAATGAGGCCACGAGTCTCAGACTGAACTCAGCAGCAGATGGGAGTCCCTGAGCCCAGAGTCCTGCTGACAGCCCAAAAAAACCAAACCCACACCAGAAAAGGAAGCTTTGGAGCGGCTGCGCTACTCCCACCTAGGGAGGCAGGGGAGGACAACCTGTCCCAATGAGCAGTGCTGCCCTGCAGTGTGAAAACAGGAGGCAGGAACCCCAGCAGCACAGGGGGAGATGACAAACAGCCACCATCTACCCTCCCAGCCCAGCGGCACTAAAAGCCCCAGGGCTCTCCTTAGGGCCTCTTTTATACTGAGCACGTGGGAAGGAACACTGTGATTGGTCTGTTTGGGTCACCTGACCCACCCTCTCCTCCCCATAGGCCCAGCTGCCCCCCTGCCCCACTGAGGTTGCTGCCTGTGCCAGGAGCCCTAGAAAAACTTTTCATCCTGGCGCTCTCAAAGCAGGACAGTTATGCAAGCAGAAATCTGAGGCTTTATCTAGTTTCCACTTAAATTAATAAGACTAACTGGTGCTGATGGATTTTTGACCTCACTGCTCATTTGTTCCCAAAGCCATCAGCAAACGAGCAGAGGGAGAGCTTTCTGCTCCAGCCTCTGTAGACGTCGTGCTCACCTGATCTCCCTGTCTGGGCATTTCCTCTAGTGCTTCAGGAGGTGAAGTGTATGGTTGAAGAATTAAAGAAGCCAAACGTATTTTTGCGTAGAGTTTTAAAAATAATAATTTTTAGAGCAGACAGATGCCTCTTTACAAGGAAATGCCAATCAAGGCATCCCCTAATGCCTTCACCACGTCAGTTAAGCAAGCAGTCATCTCTTACACAATGTGTTTAAAATTCCATTTTAAAATTGGGCTCTTTTTAGTGATTAGTTGTCTTAATAGGCAACGCAGGCACAATCTTTTTCTAAAATGTTAGTGATAGTATCTAGAGTAGTTAGAATCTGGAAGTATTGTATGCTTATTCCTTCAGATTCTAAATATCAGAGTACTAAACTGGAATAAGAGCTCAGTTACAGTAAGTATCTTGATCCAAACTTTAGACTCTAAAAATTAAGTTTGCCTGGCAGATGACTATTTTGTTGGTGTCGGGAGAACTTTAAATTTATTTTTTTAAGCTTATTTAGCTAGGTAATTTAAAGTTGTGACAGTTTTTCCTGCTCCACACGTGAATAAAAGAGGTATCAGAGTGAGATATGCTACCTCAAAAATCTTGAAAGATGGTCACTAAAAGGAGTCAGGCTGGATAGCAAAGCACAGATAACTTTGAAAAAGCAGCTTTGCTGAATTCATTAAAATATAGTCAAGACTGTTTAAGCAGTTATCTTTAGCTGGTGTACATTTTTAAACTGTTTTCTTTTTTAGTATGTTATACAAAATCTGAATTAAAAAGCTGGGTTTTTTTGTAAATAATTTTCAACCGTCATTTTCTAATATTCTAAACAGCCAAGGAAGTCTTTCATTTCTCTGTTGTCCACAGGTTTATGTATGTGCCTGCATGCACACTATTGCACAGCAAAAGACTAAAAAATAAAATAATTTTCTTTACTGGAGATAAATTCAGTCACTGGTAAATGAAAATAAAAGTTAAATCTCAAGCATTAAGGTTAACATGCATTGTATAAATCAAGGGGGTTTTGACATAAGTCATGTATCCCATCATGTTATACTTGTGGACTTTCTTTTTTTTTTCCTCAATTTTGTTTTACCCAAGAGAAGTCTTCCATTCTGAAACGGGCTCTTCCTCTGATACTATTTTATTACTGAATAACAAGCTTCAAGACTTCAAATGGTTAGTTGTGACACTCCAAATATGGTTTTCAGATTGAAATAGTGTATAAATACTATAGAGGGTTTAGATGCAGAGGCAAAAGGAGAAAAAAACAAGGCATGTTGTGTTTTCTATCGTTCTGGTAGCAAAACTAGACCATAGAAAAGCTTGAAGATGTCTTAGCCTTAATCCTTTAAGCTCATCTGGGCATGAACTCTGTGGTGGTTTGGAAAAGCTGTGGAATTGTAGAGTTTTGTAACAGGAGCATTTAGATAGATACAAATGCAGTATAAATACAAAAGCGTGTGGTAAGGATCATAGAAAACTGCAGAACAAAGGGTTAAAAAAAATGGCCTGTGTTGATAACCAAGCACATCATTCCTAGCTGTAAAATGTGAGGAATGTGTTGTTTATGTCAAGGCCAAAAGGCTAAAACAAGACTCTGATGAGTGCCTGCCAGGAGAGGGTCAGGGGAGCTGCAGCACACCCCGTGTGCTCACCCTGCTCCTGCTCCTCACGGCTGGCAAGGAAAACCAGATAGTGGGCGTGTGGCTGACCCAGCGCTTACACAATCTGCAGTTAAAGTGACTCCTAAAGGATGTAAAAAAAAAAAAAAACAAACCAAAAAAACCCCTGAAGTTCAGTTTTCATCGCCGGTTGGGGACCTTAAAAATTTCAGAAGGACAAGTCGGTTTTCCTCTGTGGCAAAAGCATGTGGTGGATACAGCATCTTGGTTCTTGGGATATGTGGGAGTCAGTGAGTGAGTGAGTGAAATCTGAGTGTGAAGGTGTAAAATCGACTTGCCTGCCTTTTTTTTTTCCCCCTTACACTTCATGTCGAATCTTGTACTGAGCTGTACGGTACTAATTTTCCTACAGAAGTTGGAAGATGTTGAATCTGTAACTTGCTTTTATTTTATTATTGTTGACAGTGGAAGTTGACAGGGAAATTAGTTTGTTAAAAATGGGTTAAGAGATCTCCACCTTTATGAAGGCAAAAATAGGATCAAGTATCTTTACTTACAAAATCCCTACTTTCTGCAGGCAGGGATATCTAAGAACTTTGTGAGCTTTATTACACAAAAAAAAAAAAAAAGGAAATCATCTGACATTTTAAGTTCTTTGTCATGCTGATAGTACTTACTGCAGGGAAGTATGTGTCCTGTGGCAGAGCTTAAGATTCCCTCTGGGACTTGTTAAGATACTCCTACTGGTGACTCTCATCTTTCATGTTGTATGCTCTCTGTCATCCTCATCTGGGGACGGGCTGTTCTAATGCTCCTGATGAATCTTCTTGAACTTTCAAAATTTGTCTTAGCAGCACTTACAATGATGAGCTGAGGATAAGACTGAGGTTAAGAGCATCTAAGTTGTTGCTTGAGTATGTTAGTTCTGAAGGATATCTGGAGAACAATTTTCAGTAAAGCATTTGAGGGCTCTTGCATCTTCTCTAAGAGGTGTACTTCTGCCCTTGGCTGCAGCATTACACGAGCCTACTGAAAACAATGATGAATGCCAAGTGCCGTAATAAAGACATGCCAGATGTACTGGCATGTGAAGCTGTCTCATTAAATGATAAAAATAATTAAAGTGGATACAGGAAATTACAAAACCTTCAGCCTCCAAAAGAAAGATATGCTCTAATATGCAGGGCAAGAAGAGGAGGGATGGTTCTTGAGGGACCAATGAGTGAACACTAGCTACATTTCCAAGACACTCTATGGCCAAGTATAAGGACAGGGAGAAAGGAAAGCTGTATCTTTTCCTAGGAAATAACCTTTTCTTTTCTTGCTAAAAGCAAATATGTAAGTCAAATCTAAATCTTTGGGTGGTCTTTCATACTTCTGTAGAACCAAAAATGCTCATATTACTATAGGAGGATTATAAGTATGTAAAGATGTTTTACGAGCTTTAAGACCAGTTTGCAGCAAAGCTCTGAGGACCCTTGCAACTTCTCCAAGTGATAGGCTTTTGTAGTTACTCAAAAATACTGATGAACTAGCTGATTCTTATTTGTCATTGTCATGACTGAGAAAGAAGGAGAAAAAAATAATCCAAAATTCTCTGAGAAAACCATTGGACTTGTTTGGTATAGCCCTGGGGAAGTTAGAGAAGTTTCACTTTCCATTTCTTCATTATTAATAAAGTATTTTTATTTAAAAAAAAAATGCAAGACCACAGAGCTGGTTTATCAGATATCTGTAACGCTCCAGGACCTGCTTTGTCTGTTGAAAGAGAATTCGTGCTTGTGTAGCAGTTTTTCACTACAGATGCCTGGTCTGCAGGTGAAGCTGGAGTTCTGATAACCACTGCAGGTCAGACCAGTGTGCTGCTGTAGGTGCTCAAATTTAGTCACTTTAGGGCAAAGAAACTGCTGCATACTGGTTACTGGTGATGGGGTTTCATATGTTAAATTTAATAAGCTGTACGTTTTAATCCACGTGCATTTGAACCTAAAGAGCAGAAGGTTTAAGTCATTTTGGCAGTGCTTATTGACCAGGTATTTCTGAATAGAAATTTTACATTGTAAAGCCAGCATCATATTCTGTTTTAATTTCTCAGCTGAGTTTTACTGGAAGATTCTTGTTCATGCATAGTTCTTAGGACAGCATCTCACTCGAAGTTTGAATTGTGTGGGGGTTTTTTTCCTGTAAGTAGAATAGGGTTAGACTGTACCCTCATTCTGTTTAGGATTATAATCCCTTTACAATGGAATTTGCCATCTTGGACTGGAGGATTACATTTCTGTATGGTTGCCCTTAGAGCATTTAAATCTAATTTTGTTTTGTTTGCATGTTTTTGAGCCATTAAAAGGAAGTTGATCTTCATATTTTTCCTACAGTGGGCATTTTGGTTTAAAATAATATTACAGGAGTTTTAAACAGATCATAAACAACAGCTGTAACAACTTGATTGTAGCTCCTTTTCAAATGCTTTTTTGCAAGTGATGAATGTTTAGAAAAACATCTTTTTGTGACAGGAGAATTGGAAGAAATCTAGCTTACAGAACAGCACTTAAGTATTTTTAACGTGTAAGTGAGTTTAGATCCTACAGTTGCTTCTGTTGTGATGGGAAAAGTGCAGAAACTGGACAAGCCTGACTGTGTTTACACAGCCTCAGTGCTGTGTGTGACAGTTAATGACACCGTGTTCCTCCCGAGACGGGAATGGGTAGTACAGATCCAACCACAATAAAAAAAACCATTCTGTGTAACAAGGCAATTGAAGATTTCATTAAAGAGTTCAGACTGACAATAATTTCTATTGAAATCTCATTTTAAACCCGAAATATTGAGGCTATGGAGGAAACAATAACAAGGCAGCTGTAGCATAACCTTTGCTCAGTAAGTTAATTGTTTTTTAGAACATAGTGATTTGTTCACAAGCTTCTGTGGAAAATTAAAACATGGGGAATACTAAATTCAGAGTTAAATAGCTTGCAGAGACTTGAAGTCTAATGCAAGTGGAATGGAGCATCAGTTACTGCTTGCTCAGAGAACAAATGCTGTTCTTCAAGAGAATCTGTTCTTGTAGTAAATAGCACAGATTCCTGCAGCAGAAATGGATGCTGCTACAACAGCTTGCGTGGGAATGCACATGAAGATTTCACATTTTCAGAACGGGCAAGCACGCGGCTACCTTCCTGTGCCCCTTCAAACACCTTCAGAAAGAAAAGAACAAATTGTTGCCAGATGAGAAGCTTTCTGCCCAGACTTCCCTTAAATAGTCTTTACTGACGTGACATACCCCAGTGAGTAGGTCAGTTTGTAATCCTAGTAGTAAGTTGGATTTATGCTTTCTATCCTAAATATCTATTATACTCGAAGATGTTAATAATTGTCTTGATACCTGGTTGTGGCTACTTCTGAATTATGTGTGTGATACGGTTTTCTCATCCTTTTTAAAGCACACATAGAGATTGCTTAGCAAAAAACACTAGAGAAAAAATTGCAGCATAGTTTTCTCCTTGTGCTTGAAATAGCACGCAATTCATAGAATCATAGAGTGGTTAAGGTTGGAAGGGACCTTGAAGACCATCTAGTTCCAACCCCTCTGCTGTGGGCAGGGACACCTCTCTCCCACTAGCCCAGGTTGCTCAAAGCCCCGTCCAAGCCAGCCTTGAACACTGCCAGGGATGGGGCATCCACAGCCTCCTTGGGCAACCTGTTCCAGTGCTTCACCACTCTCACGGAGAAGAATTTCTTCCTTCTATCTAATCTAAATCTACCCTCTTGCAATTTCAGGCCTTTGCCCCTTGTCCTGTCACTACAGGCCCTTGTAAAAAGCCCTTCTCTGGCTTTCCTGTAGGCCCCTTCCATGTATTGGAAGGCCGCTATTAGGTCACCCCAGAGCCTTCTCCAAGCAGAATAACCCCAGCTCCCTCAGCCTGTCCTCACAGCAGAGGTTCTCCAGCCCTCTAATCATCTTCATGGCCCTCCCCTTGGTCCACTCCAGCAGATCCATGTCCTTCTTGTCCTGTGGGCTCCAGAACTGGACACAGTACTCCAGGTGGGGCCTCACCAGAGCAGAGCAGAGGGGGAGAATCACCTCCCTCCGCCTGCTGCTCACACTCCTTTTGATGCAGCCCAGGACACAGTTCACTTTTTGGGCTGCAAGTGCACACTGCCGGCTTGTGTTGAGCCTCTCGTCAAGCCAACTCCTTCTCCTCAGGGCTGCTCCTGTTTTTACTGTTTCCTTAAGGGTTGAAGATGCTAACTAACCAATTGTATATCACAGTAATGATGTTATCTGTGTTGCTTTCTTCTTCCTTATGAAGCCTTTAAAAGCTTTTTCTCTTTGTACGAAATCAGGGAAAAAAAAGATTAGTCTGTTTATCTGGTTTTCTGAAGTTTGCTGCTATATTAATTTAATAGCTTTTTCCAAAATAAAAAAAATAGTGTGTAACTGATGGGTCTTGTTCCTTCTGTAAGTACCTTTCCTTTCTAACCTTTCCTCCTTACTTATATGTCTCCTTCTGGATAATAAAATATGGGATGTAGTGAGAGAGAGAGAAGTTTGACTGTGCTTCTCTTCGTTTTTTTCCTTCCCTGTGTTAGATATACGCTTCTGTGGCCTCAGTCCCTCTTTTAATTTTCTTAACGCAGTGGGCTTTTTGGTTGGTTTTTGTCCATATGTATGTAATAGATGTTGTTTAATACTGTCTTTTAAATATTGAGAAGTTACTTATTAACCTTAGGGTTCTCTGAACCCAAATGAGTTGTATTACCTGTGCAGTACCTGTATTCAGGGAAAAGAGGCAGTTCAGAGCTTCAACATGAAAACTGCTGCCTCCAGAAGATCTAATTATACTGCATCCTGCCAGAAAATACTGAGATTGTTCCCATTACCAGCAGTAATGTTTTAGGAGTGAATTTGCTTTTACTCGGTGGTAGTTTGTGTTGTATAGCAGGAAGTGTCCTGTTGCTTCAAAGTTGAATCTTTCTATGTTCACCCAGTAAATTCTCCATAAGGTAGTCCCTTCTTTATATTCTATAAAACATTTAAGATAACATAGAGTTACAAGTCACTGCAGGTATACTTCAGCAGTTTCAAACACCTTGCTTTCTTCTCACCTATTGCTACTCCTCCATACATTTTTATCACAGTCTGTAGAAGTTGGCTTCCTTATGTGATACAAATAACCAGTAAAGAGATCTCTTTAGTCATCTGGTTGCCGCGTGTCCAAGGACAAAAGCTGAAACCTTGGAGCATACGACTACTGCTGTTAGCTGCTACTGAGCTGTAAAGTTTTAAAGAAAAACAGGCAAGGCTCCTTAAAATGGTAATGTTCTGTATTTTTTCTGCAGAAATGTTTGGAAAATGTGGTGGTTTGATCAAGCACCAGAGCACACAAAATACATCTCTGTTTGTATGGCTTGAAGCATGTAACAAAAATAGCAAATCTGGTAGTGTCAACGAGAAAATCCCACACAAGCACAGTTATCTTCCTAAGAAATGTCAAGTCATTCTGGCTGCAGTATCCTTCCCTTTTAAATTATGCCCATCCTTGTCAGAGAAGCATCTACAGCTGACCTGACAACAAGTGGTTAGCAATTAAATGGACCCTTTGATTTCTACCATGCTGTCAGCTGATGATAGCTGGCACGAAACAGAACAGGGATTCTTGTGGTATTGTGTGATCTCTACAGCTCAGGATCGTGCAGAGGGGAAGAAAAATGCTCCTTATTCTGGCATGGTGCAGTAGCTGATTGGAGCAGCACAGTCTGCTTCTGTTAGCCTATGTTCATCTCCGATGCTTTAAAAATAAAAGTCACTGCGTCTTTCTAAGGTAATTTCTGCACATTGTTGTTGCCCTTGTCATGATTTGCTTTCTTGCTGTACCAGGACTAGCTGTGAGAGAGTTAAAAGGCAAGTGGCAGTGGTCCTGGTTGTTCCAAAAGAATTCCAGTAGCTCGCAGAGTTCGATGGCGTGGGAGTTCATCTCCCAAAACAACCCTCATCCAGCAGCCTCACATGAGCTGCGCAAGCAGCTGTGTTTCGCTTATCATCGATACTGTAAGAGGAATAACAATCTCATCTGTAGTAACCGGAGAGTTTGGAAAATGGTGCTTCCTCCCCTAAAAGTAAAAAAAATATCGATCAGACTGTAAATAGCCCAAACATTGATGGTGAGACTGGTGGCTGTGCTCGCTTGGTAACTTGTCTTGTGTTGTGCTCGCTGGTAACTCCCCCAAAGGCTAGTGGGACCAGTATGAGCTCTGAAAAGCCTGGGATACCCAACGGCAGTGGTGATGGGGCTTCGGAAGGGAACAAAGGAATTTCCTCCATGTGGAAGAAATGATTCATGTAAATGAGCAGTGAGCCTCTTGCATTCGATGTGCCTAGCTTTCCTTATCAAACAGAAATTGTGTGAAGCTACATTAATTTGATTTAACAGGTACTTGGTAAGACAGGACAAATTATTATTATATTGCCCACTCTGAATTCCATAAACTGCACTTCAGTGTGAATAAACTAAAAGCTGTAAAATTGAGGTTTTCTAGATTTTCTGTTTCCTCTTTATCAGGCACTAGTTTGAAAAAGTATATTGAGTGGAATATAGTCAGCCTCTACAGTCCTGTACTACATCTTCTTGTAATCCTTATCTGCAGGCAAGCACACAGGAAGAGTATTTTCTGTTGTGATTTTACAATATTTTTTTTTAGATATATCTTTGTAACTTTGAAATCTTTAGGATAATTAGTAAAGCTTGGCATTTGTTCCTTTTTCAGAAAGTCTTTAAACCTTGAATTCAGTTGTTGTTGCAGGTGTTTTGCTGTTCTCGAAACCCACAGCAGGGATACATAAAAGTCAGGAGTTGGCAGAGTGTGTGCCACTATGCTCTGGCAGGTGTGCACAAATCTTCTCTAGCAATTCTGAAAAAAAAAAATTGGTCTTGAATTCATGCTAGTTTTATCACTAATCTCCAAAAAATGTAATATCATTTGTATACAAGAGAAACTCTTGTTGAAAAGACAAGACTGAACTGAGAATAAAATTACTTGTTAGAAAAAAAACAGTATCTGTTTGCAGTAATAAGTATTATGAGAACAAAACTGTTGTGTAGTTTCAATTTGTTGAGTTGTGGTGGGTTTTTTATTGTGCTAAAATTATGAAATATCAATAGTTGAAGGCAGACTCTAACATTCTATTTTTGTTGCCATTTTTTGCATTGAGATTACCCCATCAGTGGAAGATGGCATCGAGCCCAAGGACTGCTCCTTGCTCGGTTAGGGATTTCTAATACAGGTATGAACACTGATGCATCTGCATTCTGGCTGGCAGTGGTGTTAGTAACTTGGACTACTCTCTTGCTACTTGTCCTGGTTTGAGCGAAGCAGAACCCATTCTGTTCAGTGATTTTACTTTTCAGCTCAGTCCCTTCTAAGAGACTGCACTTTCTGAAGTCAGCAGCATGTTTGTGCAGACAGTGTGTGCTACTGGCAGTGATAACACCTGATGGTTACAGTTGCTGATTGGGACTGGGATGCAGAAAGGCTCTTGCTTTTATTTCCTCCTGTAGTGACCAAGGTCACTGCTGGATCTTATGTAACACATTGGGCATGCTGGGAAGTAACAGGGGTCATGAGGAACTAAAAAGTTGCACCTTCAGGGAGGAATGGACAGGACAGGTGACCCGAACCTGGCCAACAGTGTGTTCTATTCCATATATGACATATTCAGTATAAAGCTGAGGGATCATGAGGGTTAAGCCTTGTGCTCTAGTGGCTGGCCTCTGAGGGGGATTACCTTATTCTGCCTTTGAGCCCAATCCTGAGTTCCCAAATCCAGTTCCTGTGTCAGCCCCCCTCTGACCCTGAGCCTGGTGCCTGCCTGCTCTGCAGCACCAGTGGTGATTGCGATTGGTAGCGAGAGTTGGGTTCGATATTGGGTTTGTATACATTTGTGTATAGTGCATTATAGTGCATTATTTCCTTATTACTATTATTATTATTTTATTAAAGCTGGTTTAATTTTCTTTTCCAGTCTGTAAGGCTCTCTGCCTTACTCCCTTTTCCTTTGGGGACAGAGAGGGGTTAGGTATTATCTGTCAGACATTTAGTGGCAGAACCAGCCCTAACTCTTGACACTGCTGCAGCAGAACTGCGGGAGCAACGCGTGCTTCTCTGTTCACTAGAAGTGCGAGCTTTATAGCTCCTGGGGTGGGTTTTTGTAGCCTGGGTGAGGCTCTAAGTGGGCAGAGTTTCACTGCTGTGGGCGTGTGGGTTTATAAAATATATGCCTCTGCTAGCTTCTACTGGATCTGTGTAGACCTAAGTAAAATTTCGGGTCTGATAAAGCTGAAATTACTTGCCTGTTTGTTCTCAGCTTTGCGACTTGCTTCCCAAGTGCTGCTGGAATAAACCTGAAAAACTTGCCTTGTGTTTCCGTATGTTATTGAAGACCTGCTTTGGATTGATTTACAGGATCTGAGCCAGCTGGGAGTAGCTTTTAATGCATTTTATATTTTCAAGTTGAGGGGTACTTTTAAAAAAGTTTTGAAATTTTAGGAAATATCAGTATTTTAATTAAATACAGGATTTTTCATGTGACTCCCTGGTTTCATTGCATTTTTCAGGGAAATAGGGGTAGCTTACTACTGAGTCTGCGGCAGTGTTAGCTGTCTTAAAACACTGAACTCTCTATCAGGCGGTGAGACATAACTGTTTAACAAAATGTTATTTTCCCCCTACTAATCATTCATTGTGATTGTACTGCAGGTAGTATGATGGGAGTTACTACATGAGTTGGTACCAACCAGTAAATATGATCGTTCATAAATGATTTACTGAAAGAGTGATGAAACACTGGAACAGGCTGCCCAGGGAGGTGGTGAAGTCGCCATCCCTGGCAGTATTCAAAAAACGTGCAGACGTGGCACTTTGGGATATGGTTTAGTGGTCGTGGTGGTGTAGGGTTGACGGTTGGACTTGATGGTCTTAGAGGTATTTTCTAACCTTAATGATTCTATTCTATAAAGATTTTTATTTTACATATTTTCAAATAAACATAACTTAGCTAAAGAAGTAAGAAAAAAAATTGAATATACTCCACGTAGAGCACCAAATGCCCCTGTTTAAGCAAGTTATAGGGTGATTTGGTACAAACATTTATTTTTCTTTGAGGTTGTGGGTTTTTTAATGTAGAGAAAAAGCATCCTTGCATTTCCTAATTAACCAGAGATATTAACCAGAGATATCCCAGAATAATCAGATACTAGAACCCATTGCTAGCATTCCGTTCTAACTGAAATTGTCAGGATAGGATGAGAAGAATTAGTTTTATGAATTCAGTGTTTGAAACCTGTAAGTAGATCTCGGCAAGCTTCCATTGCTTATTTATAACTGTGGTGTAACAAATTAGACTAACACAGTCCTGTCCCATCGGTGTCCCGAGAAAAAACCCTTCACTCTGAGACAAGACACTAGTCATTTAGATCCAGTTGATGATTTGGCACCAGAAATAAATGAATTGAAAGCCTTGATGTGAGCAGAACGATTCCTGCAGGGTTATTCTATGGACTGCTCAGGATGAAGGACTGTACAACAGTGTAATATTCTGCTTAATTCCCTGCTTGCCCTCATGCTGTGTGTCACCGTGTCCTGCTCTCTTGTGCCAGCTTTGGGACAGATGCGGCACAGTCACGAGCCATTTCAGCCTGTTAACTCACTGAGAGGAGAAGGAAAACACCACAGGAGCTGTTTCTGTAGCCCAGAAAGAGCAAAGGAGTGGCTGGGGACTGGCTGGGGCTGAGGTGGGGAAGAACGAAGAGACATCAGATCAGTTTGGGCTCATTGCAGCTCCCCACCTTAGTCAGTGCAGGACCAAAAAATTGTCTTGATACGAGGTACAACAAACGACTTGTCTGGAAAGTGGTTTTCAGGAAACAATGAAAGGCCATTTTGACAGCCCTTTGCAATTTCTTCTTACTGAGGCTTTACAATTTTTATTGTTCAGATTATAAAAAAGCAGTTAAATTTAATTCAGAAAGCAGCTGACTTAGCTTTTCCTTGCAATAGCAAGATTTGGGTCAGAAAAAATTGGAACAAGAATAATGCTCTTCTCTGTTGAATCTGCTGTGCTTTACTTACAGTGCAGAATTGCCATTTAGCCCATATTATTAGTCAGTCTCCCTTTGTTTCCTTTCTAGATCACTGTGTATGAAAGGCCCCGTAACCTTCTTCTGTTTGTTTATTGA
Organism: Apaloderma vittatum; assembly: GCF_000703405.1. Classification (NCBI taxonomy): domain Eukaryota; kingdom Metazoa; phylum Chordata; class Aves; order Trogoniformes; family Trogonidae; genus Apaloderma; species Apaloderma vittatum. The sequence goes on from NW_009725758.1 coordinate 16,064, forward strand.
GAAACATGCGCAACTGCAAAGATAGTTGGGCAGATGATGTGCCCAGAACAACTCGTAACTCCAGAAATAGATGTTTTAGGTTGAGCATCATGCTGATACCTTGGGATTTGCCTTGATTTTCTTTTTTTTTTTTGCTTTCTTCCTTCCTACTGCTGAGTTTCTCCTTCATTTAGTTTCTTTCTACAGTTCTTGGCTTTTCTTCCTGTCGATGTCAATGAGAATTTCGATTAAGTTACTATAGTTCAAATGCTGCAGCCTAAGCCTTAGTCTCTTGTATATAGGGAAGACAAACACTGAGAGCATGAGTCACCTTTTTGTTTCACTGGGTTAATGAGGCAGCACCATGGACACCATTGCAGATATTTTTGATCTACAGCCTTTTGGGATGAAAGGACAGTCAAGCCTGTGAACCTCAGCAGGAGCTTATAACATGATGACTGTGCATCCTGTCTGGTGCCAGGAGACACCAGAATCTGCTGCATTTTGGCTGAGATGCTCATGGATATAGTTACATCAAACTCAGAAAGACTAAGAGTGTCTCCAGCACTGCCACGTACCTGAGCACCTACCTTCAGACTCCAGTCAAAGGCACCTTTACTTCGAGAGGCTTGTCTTTAAAAATAACTGTCCTGCATTGTACATTTCATGCAGTGTTAGTTTGTCTTGAAACCAAATATAGACATCAGCATTGATTACATTGTGCAAAAAAAGTGACTTTTTTTTCCTACTAGGTAAAAACCTTTGTTTTGTTTGTTCTGTCTTAAAGGCTCTGGCTTGTTTTATCTTGAATCTGATGTCTTGGTGTGGCATTTGAGAAAGTGGGGAAGGCTAGCCATAAAAAAACTGCTATGACACTAGTTTAATCTGTTCTGCTTTCCTTGGTTACTGGTGGTCCAGCAGAAACCCCAGAGATTATTTTGGAAGAGACCCTGACATGCGTTTGAAAAAGACACCATCAAGATGAGTCCCCATTCCTAAATGCTGAAAAGTGTTTGTGAGGCATCTTTTTTCTGACTGTAAACTTCTGCACGCTTTTTGTAATAATTGCTCGCTCGTCTTGATTGTGTCCACAACCACGCATTTGTGTCACACCCAGTCCAAGGCTTCCTGCAGAGCACAGTTTGGGAGGGAGGGGGAGAGGAATATCAAGCTGTTTGTACTTTGATTCTGCTTGCCCAGAGGCAGGGATCTTTACTGGAGCTGTAACAGTGGAAGATGAGTGACCGTGCATCATGAACTAAACTTCCTCCTGGGATTGCTCTGGTCTTCTCAAAGTGCAAATCCAGCCTGTTTGCAGTTAATTATTTACATTGCACATAGAAACTATCTTTAGGATGCTTCCTTTTCTGGTAATAGAGATTTCTGCCTCTGAAGGCTGAGCGTGTTTTGATTTTTCCAGAAAAAGAAAACAATGGTTATTTTTAGCACCAGCCTGCTTTCCAGGTTACTGTTCATCACCATGTTGCTAAATGGCTCCTCAGAAACGTGGCAGCAGCATTTTTGCCTCTGTGCTCTTCAGATATACACGTGTTGCCTTTTGTAAGAGTTGATCTAAGTTCTTTAAAATCCTCATAAAGGTATGGTTAAGCTCCTTTAGCTCATTAACTACTTCTCATGCGTAATGCTTCTGCTACAAATAAATAATTTTAATTCAGACAGTGACAGATAAGAAAAGCATGGCTTCTCCTCTAATGGTAGCACTCTTCATTTTTTTTAACTTAGGTTTCCTAATTAATGAACTTAATATGGCTAAGTCAAAGCTGATGTGATTATAGGTTAAGTAGTGCATCCATTGTTTTATATTTAAAATATTTGGGAGCCTTTCTAACATTACAGTGAAAATAGGGGTGAATTAGTGCATGAAATATGAAAGATTTCACATGGAAATAATGTATGGTAATAATTATATACTAATCAAAGAATTAGCCTCGCTCCACATGAAGTGGAAAGTCTTCTGGGGTGGTTAAGGCTTCAGATATAAATAAATACTTTTTGGTATTTATATTTAGTATAAATGGTTTGCTAGTTGCTCTCTCCAGTCTAGGATTATTTTGGCTAATGATTTTTTTTCCCTTGCCCTACTTGCCCTTGTAGTAAAAAAAACAGATAACAACCTGTGGCTGGTTGTAAAATACAATTTTAAAACATCAGAAAAATATTCATATATACTGAATTTAAAAAGAGAACAAATCTCAAGCTACATACAGTGTAAATGACTGGTAATTCAGATGTAGATTTAGGGCCAGGAAAATATCTTCTCTCAATAACACTGCATATTTCATGTTGAAGTGTGCTGACAAGACACGCTTATGTATAAATGTCGTGTCAAGTTTAAGAAACCAAAACTGAGGCTTTTCTCTTCCTTCTCTTCCCCCTCCTCAGCCTGCAGCAAGCATTACTAGTAGTTCAAAGAGCTTGCACAGGTTTAGTTCTCACAAAAAGAGCAGCTACTCACAGACCTTCTGCTTGTTGTGTGTCTTTCCATCATTGATGGTTTGGGTTTTTGCTCCCAGCACCTTTGCACGTGCTCTTTGCTATTTGCTCATGTCACTCTGTATTTATATTCTCTGCGAGGTAGAATGTGTTTTGCATAAGAGTCAACAATCTTTATCCTTGGACTCCAAAAACTGTTCATACTACATAATAGTTCCCACTAAGTAGGTGCTTTGCAAATATTTGATTAGCAGAGCAGCAAAGGAATGGTAAGTGAAATCCACCCTGCCTCTTCAGTACCAGATGTCTAGAGCCAAACTAGTTGCCCTCAGCTCTGCTTGGAATTAACACAGAGAAAAGAGGTCCTTTAAGGGTGTTATCTTATGGCCTGTTTTAAACACTTGACCATGACAAGGTCAGTCTGGACTCAATTTGTTGTTGACTTGATCTCCATCATGGTGAGTGTGGCTGAGCCTTGTGCCTCAGCTCATGGTATTTCCATAGCCGGTTCAGTTTTGCTCCTTGTGAGTATTGCCGCTCTGATGCTTCATTAATAGTTGCAAAATCTACTTACAACTTTAATGATTGCCTTGACTTAACGCAGCCTTCAGTCAGTTTCTATCTGGGGGAGACCAAAGTTTGCTGAAGAAGGATGCAGGAAGAAAAGTGAGGCGAGTGAGAAAATTACTTGGGTGTCTGCTGCATTTCCCATACATTGGGAGTTACTAAAGGCTGATGTCAGTTGGAGCGGACTAGGAAGAGGGAAGGTTAAGAGGCAAGTGACAGCTCAGTGTGAACGCTTCAGGTGCTTCTTGGTCAAGGTATAACTGTGAGCTGGTAACACCCTCTGGTGGGTTGGATCTTGAATTTTGTTTACGTTTGTGAATGGCAACTGTTCGATAGCAACTGAAACAGCAACCAGTTCAAAAGGTAAGTAGCTGCTAGTGAAGTGTTTCGTGGTTGTTGTTCACTCTTGGGGGTGAGGTGTTTCTGTTTTAGTAAAAACACACAAGTAAACTTCTTTAGAAGTGTCCTCACCTCAGCTAGTGAGTGCCAGATTTGTGTTGTGTTTATATACTTGCCAGGAGAAGTTATATAAGCAGGATTCTTAAGCGTACTATTAAAAAGCACTTCATTCCCCATTCGGTCTGCTATTCAGATACCTCAGAGCATAAGGAAAGAAGGCAGTCTTAACTCATAGTAAGGTAAAAAACAAGTTATATAAATTTCTTTGTTGAAAAAAATAATGTTTCAGACATTGCTTTTCATTTTTATTGCACTCAATGCTTTCGGTATACTTTTAAAGTGTTAACAATAAAGTGCGTGTTTTAAGGATAAATTACACTTTGTAGTTTTCCCTGGGTTCTGTAAAACAACAAATGCAGGAATTTGAGAACTCAGAAACATTTTTCCTTTAAGCACTCTCAAAGAATTTACTACCGAAAAAATTAAAATGGACAATTGTATAAAGATGCTGTTAAAGAGCCACATAAGCATTCCAATGATTTTACTGCAAAAGCATTTCTTCTCTAAGTGGAGCACTAAGTCCTTCTCATGGTCTGGGCTTTTCACTCCCTCCAGAGCGCTCATTAAACCAGAGTTCAAATGTCTCGTGTGCTGAGATGATCTCAGGAGCTGAAAGAGAGATTACTGCAGTGATGCTAGTTTTAGCAGATTGTTCTTTTTTTCAAAAACAATTTAAAAAAATTACAGCTGGTGGCTATTTGTGGGCTAGAGGTTCTGAAAGGGAAATTGGTTTTAATATAACACTCCAGCATTTGCTCTATGAGGAGATAGATTTTTTTTTTTTTTTAAATATCAAAATTCATACTCTTAAAAATTTGAAGTTGTTCCTGTTGGCTGTGAGACCTGTATATTTTATAGGCAAACAAGCTTATTGATTTACAGGGTACCACTGGTCAACAGTAAATTCATCACTTAAAGCTAACTTATTTATAAAAGTATTTGCCTAATGCCCATTGTGGATTTTTATTTTGTCTGTAACTGACAGAGTTTTCATAGGAAAGAGACCTCAGTAGCATTTAATGCTACTTCAGTTTGGAAACTTTGACCTAAACCAATGTCTACTGGTAAGGTTTGCCTTCATATTCCAATCTCAATCAGCAATATTGTCTAGCTAGTTCTTGGGAGTGTAGACTTCCCCCTTTAAACGAAAGTCAATGGGAGTTTTTACGGTTGGGCACTCGTGAAAACCAGACCAGAAATACTCTGAAGTGAGCACCCAAAAATCCATGGAAGGTTGGGTGCTGAAGACACAGGTGCACCAGCCACGCTTCTAATGGGAACTGGTTTCTGACAAGCACAGCTGACAGGAGCTGCTTGCTGTGTGTTTTCAGTTTGCTTGTGGAACCACATTCCTTTCAAAACAGCTTGTACAAATCTCTCGCTTTTCAAGTGCAGAGCTAGCTCTAACTTCATTACAACCTAAGTAAAACTAATAATTTCCAGATGGTAAACCAAACTGAAATAATATCAGAATACAGCATTCTGTGTATGTAATTTGAATATGTACTAAAGCCTCGAAAGGAATAGCTCAAATGTCTTTCTGGGTGGTACTAGTCCTTAATTCCACCTTGCTGTTGAGGAAACTTGTCCGGTTTCCTTGTGGGATGCATCTGAGCTAGTCACATTCACTTCTCTGTGACATGTTTTATTTTATTTATGAGTTGCTGAGAAACTGAACCTCTCCTTCCACAGAGAGGGATAAGTTATCTCAATTCTTTGTGAATGCCTTTAAATCAGCCCCGCTAGATCCTGGACCATGATGGTCTCTGCACTGCAGGAGATGCTCAGGGCCCCTTGTGTTGGAGGAAATGAAAGACCTTTCCTCTCCTAGGTCATGTACAAACAAGTCCTAGCTCTTGCTTCTAGGTCATTTGGCCCTGGGTCTGTTAGGCACATTCACTACAACAGTTAGAGCGATCACAGTACAGCAGCATCTGTTTATCCATCGTTCAGTGTTTTAACAGAGATTAATACAAGGCTATTTTTAGCACTGGCAGATAGATGGTATGTTATTTCAGAACGTGTATTTATTTAGTGTTTTCTTTGATGGTATCTGTGTTAGTATTTGAGGTCACTTGAACCAGCCAGGGCTGCATGAGTCATCCTTATCCCATTGAGTTTACACATTGTTGTCTAAAACATTTCTTTTTACCCTTTTATTTTCTGGAATATGACCCTAGGAAAACAACATATTCCTCATGTTGTGCCAAGTGCATCTTTCCTGAAAATTGGCTTTAGTTGATCTGTCTTGCCTTCTGGGCTTATCTACTACTACTAGACAGTAGAAGTGGGAGAGAGACAATACAGAAAGCCTGAAGACAAGAAGACATTATTATATTGCTGGCAGCCTTCCTGTGTTTGAAGCCTGCAAAGAAGTCTTCAATCGAAGGAACTAAAACAGAGATGAGCATTAGGAAAATAATCTTCCTAACCGAAGTTCAGCAGAGCTTTTTAGTTTCACTGTTTGAATTCAGATTTTTGAGTTTGTGATATAAAGTTTTCTGGCTGATAAAGAGCTTATTGATCATCTGAAGGTCATGCATAAGTGCAACTATAAACCTAGGCAGAGATAGAGTGCACTGCAGAATTGGATTGCTTCAAACTTTGAAGTTCTGAAAACTTTTTTTCTTTTTATACTTAGAGTCACGAGAGTAAAGGATTTTTTTTCCCCCCTTATATCTCAGTGTCTAAGATATGGATACCTCTGTTTTGGATTTGATAAACACTGCAAAACTTGGTATAAGTTTTCTTTTATATAGAGATAGTAAATTTACCTGGGAAAAATGTGTAAATATTGAAAACTTGTCGTACAGACTTGAATTAGAGAATGACAATATTTTTAAGATTTAAAAAAGAAATCTAATTCCTTTTGTTTTCAAGGATGTATACTTTTTTCGGTCTTTTTGAGGCTTGGGCATGGCAGTTCTTAGCCAAGCATTCAGGCTTGGTTAGCTTTCTTCACTACTTCTTAGCAGTTGTACATATTCTTGCTGCTAATAGATAAAATTCTTTTTATTTGGGCATTAGAGAAATCTCGTGCATTGGGATTCCAAAAGGTAGCATGAAACAGGAATGTTTCAAAAAAAAGTTCCCCTTAAATGTACCTCTAGAGCTGAAGTGTAAGACTACAGTGAATTTTAAAGCAAAAGTTTAAATTTAAGTGAAGCTTAAAGTGATAAGCAACTGATTTTTGATAATATATGACTGATTTTAATTCTGATTTGCATTAATAAAGTGAGGTACTGCCTTTCTAAGCTGGAAGATCCACTATATGCCCATATCCTCTGAAGATTCTTGACAGTGGGTTGGCAGGCAAGGGTTTGTTTTTTAACATAGAGATCCTTTTTTAAATCCCTTTGTCAAGCTCCATCTGATAAATTGCAAAGCAATGCACTAAACCAGCATTCTTCTTCCTAAGTTGAATAAAACAACCTTAAATATCCTGGATACACAAAGTGGAAAATAAGTTAATCAAACCAAGTTTTATACTTGACATCACAATATTTTTTTAAACAAAGGAATTATAGGCTAAAGACTATAATCAGTTCAACTCAAAAACATGCCTTAAGATTTCAAAACTAGATCTCATCTTCCGTAACATTTTTTTAATTAGAGGATCAGAAAAGAAAACAACTCTTCTTGCTTTTTTGACTCCCAATTCGTTTCTCAACTCTGAATGACCTATCAGTTCAACTCTTAGCAGAAATGAAGAAAATATTCTGCCTGCACCTGAAAAACAAGTTAGTTACCCAAAGCTGGTTCTGCAGTTCAGCAAACCTTTGATGTTTTTTAAGTATTTAAATGTTTGGCAACAAATGTCAAAATTGTTTTGTGTGCAGGAAACTCAGTCATTAGTGCAGTTTACTGTTACTTCTCCTTTTATAATGCATCTGACAAGGTATTGACGTTAAAACTTTATTTAAATTTCAAAAATACATTTTGGCTGAGTCTTTATTCACCTTAATCTAGGATTGTGCTTCCAACTTGAGGGGGTTTAGCTTATAGTTCAAAACTTTTAAGGTAAGGAATTGTAGAAGGGAGCATAAACATTGCAATTCAGGATATATTTTAGTGATCATGGTGGTATTGGCTTGACAGTTGGGCTAGATGATCTTAGTGGTCTTTTCCAACCTTAATGATTCTATGATTTCTCTGCTGCCTTCTGCTCTTCTGCAGTCTTGCCATGAGCAGGATTGGCAAATGATCACAATGAGCAAAAAATCTTTTTTGGCAGCCTTGGTTTGGATTTTGCTTTGGTTCATCACACGACCAGCTGCACACCCATGTAAGGCAGAGGAGCAAAAATGACGGTGAAAAAGCAGAGGAAAATGGGGGCAATCAGAAGTGCTGCTTCTGGGGGTGATGTTGGCAATGCTGATTTGTTTGAAGCCTTTATATGTTGGTTTTTTTCTGAAAACATCTGTGGCTGACCAAACCTAGTTTTTGTTTGAGTGCTTTCCATGTACCGAGGCAGAGGTATCTCTTCTACATTTGCTAGAAAATACCCCGAAATTAACTATACATTTTTGATTAAAAGTTGTGTAAAATCATAAATACTTCCAGAAGTAATGGGGGGGCGGGGGGGGGGGGGCATAAAATGAAAAAA
>NW_009725758.1:24159-46303 GCF_000703405.1 Apaloderma vittatum
GCAAGGAAAAAAGCGTGGGCTTACAAGGTTCAAGTAGATAGTTTTAATTCATCTCAGTTTTTGACTCTTTCCTGATGGTGGAAAAAAGGCAAACATATTCCCTAACTTACTGCATGTGCATGTTCCTCTGACTCCTCATGGCTTGGATGGCAACCACCTTACCCTTTCTGACAGCGTAGAAATTAATTAACGGTAGAAATTAGTGGCTGTCTTGTGTGTAGGAAGTCCAGTCATTAGTGCAGGTTACTTTTATTTCTCATTTTATGATGCATTTTACAAGGTATGGCTATTGTCAGTCTCCTTGAGAAAAATGACAATAGTAGGTTTTACTGTTAGTTTCTCTTTAAAAAAAAAAATAAATCTTTTTTTCAGATCTTTAGGTTTATATTCAAATTAAAACCAGCGGTAGTGTTTCCTTTTTGACGTTGCTTTCAAAAAATATTTTTGAGTAAGACTGGAAATGGAAAAATGAGTATGTGTGCGTAGAGGAATGTGGAGGGCATAAGAGTGCACATTCCAGGTCGCCTGTGCTGGTGTGGTGATGCAAAGCAGCTGCGAGTCAAGTTAACCGGCCCTTGTACTGCACAGCCAGTCTGCTCATGCCTGGGTACCCAAAAATATAGCTTGGCTTGAGAGTGCATGGCTTCACCTCTTCAAAAATGCAGTGTTGTGCTCGCTGTGGGTGCATTATTCAAAACTCTTCATTTTATAAATTTTTTTAGGGTTTTTTTTAGTTAGCGTTGGAGGATTTCTTCTATTAAGATTAGCATTAATGGTTGCAAATACATGTTGGTAGCTCAGGGCTTCTTTTTATTAATGTATTTATATGGATATGTGTGTGTAAAGTATGTATAGATGTATATGAAATTCTTGCTTAAGGGATAGATTAATCCTGTTAAATATTTTTAATTTGAATTTTCAAGTATGGAAATAATCAAAAAAGCTAGATTTTCTTTGTCATACTGTTCATCAGCAATATATAACCTGAGTCAAACATCAGTGATGGGAGAGAGCTTCTGTGGGCTGGTTCGGCTCTCTGAGCCTTGGAAATGTGATTCTGGTGTCCAGGAGAGGAAATGAGTGGCAGCTGATCAAATACTGACATCAGCCATCTAATCATGGGAAATGTCTTTTGACTGGATTCGGAACACTGTTACCATGCATTGCATAGTAGAAACTACTCCCAAAATTTTCTTATTTTTACAGTTTGGTTTTTGTCTCCATGTGATGTTTTGTTGTGATTACCAAATGACAACGTTTGGTAATTTCTGTTTGATCTCCCTTCAGAGGCACCGTGACACGGTGTTCAGATTAACGGCACTAAACCCGCTAGAGTTGCTTTTTATTTATGGGCTATGACAAATATAAATAGAAAGCGGATTTATGTCCTCTTGCCTATTGAATGTGTCCAATTGTCCCCCTAAGCTCGTGAAATCCTCCAGTAACAAAAATCTGACCTGTAAACTGAGGAAAAAGGTCATGCAATTATATTATCGTTGCTTTTACCAAATTATGTTTTATTTTGCATCAAGGGATAAAAAAAATAAGTTTACCTTGACTTGTATGATAATTTCAAGTCCCAGTTTAGTGGAACTAGGAGGGTGATGGGAGCTGAGGCAGTGAGCCTTCATCAGCTCCAGTGCCCCCCCCTCACACCTCTCTTCTTCTGCAGGGCTGGGAAGGCTTTCTGAGCTTAGGAAGTACCAGGCAGTAATGGAAATATTTGGCCCTCGGCAAAATGGACATTGCAATTGTTATATCTGGGCAGTTAATGTCCTATAAGTAATGATAATAAATATATGAAATTTTGTATATATCATTATGGAAAAAAAAAAAAAATCAGTGTTCTACGTGGAAAAAGAATATCTAGAGCAGAAGCAAAACCCCGCTCATTGTAAACGTACCAGGATATCGTTCTTTCCCAAACACCGAACTGGCACATAAGCAGAAGCTGCAGAGTATATATATGAATGAATGTGTATTTTAATGTCTGTGAGAAGGGGAGAGTAAAGCATGTTTAGAAACTATATGTGGGAAAACATGTAAGGATTCCTGCCTTGAGGACCACAGAGGAGGTGGACAAGAAAGTGCTGAAACAACACTTTAAACAATCCCAAATATTTGTTTTGAGGTTGATACCCAGCTCAGGTTCTTTTTGGGTTTCCATTGGACTTAAGACCCTTCATATCTCCTTCCAGGATCTGTCACACTGTCCCAACTAGCAATAACTTCTGCTTTTGCTCTGACAGTGTTTTCATAAACAGAGCCTGTACAGTGGCTTCGTGCAGCAGGAGACCTCTGGATGGCATCTTAATAAAACCTGGAAGACTGTTAACCCTCCCAGGTGACTACAGACCTGTGAGCCTGACCTCAGGCATTACACTACCTTGAAACAGAAAATTACATGGTAAATGCAAAAGGAATACAGTGCAACTAAGATGCATCAGGGAAATAAATCAAGGGATTTCTCTAAACCAGGGAAATGCAATACAACCCATTTGGACTTCTGGCACAGAATTTTGCATGATGCTGCACAGAAAATTATTACTTCTCCTGGAGGATATAGGTTGAGAGCTAAAAATGTGTTGGTTTAGCTGACGGCAAATGTGTGCTGGCAGAGCAAGTTCTGTACATTGTGCTCTCGTGTTACTCCGTCAGGTCCATGCTACCAAGAACAACTGCTGTGCCGCTTCACAAAGCGGTTAAATACTTGTAGTATGACCTTTGTGTGCTTGCTTCTGGTGTCACCCGTGTTCAGTTAATTAACTTCATAAATTAGTTTTATACAGTGCAAGTGGTATTGCCTCTGTTTTCAGAAAATTTGCCTCACAGCTTCAGCCTTCACTTAATCCATAGTCAGAAATGGCTGGAAGGAACCATGTTTCAATGTCATCTTTTCACAAGTCAACAATTTCCTAAATAACAACATACTTACAAGGCTGGAATGAATGACAGCGTTTTAAAGTATGTTAACAAAAACCCTGATCACAAGTTGATCTTCCTTCTTAATGATGATGATGATTATGATCTTCCTTCTTAATAATGATGGTGATGATGACAATAATAATAATAATAATAATAGTAGTAATAATACCTTCATTATGCCAGTGTAAAAATAACTAAAACATTTGGCTTTTCTACATTTGCTGTTGCTTCTGAATAATAATGAAGCCCATCTGATGCCTTAAATCGTTGCTTTATGGCATTTATTTTGCAGCCATTTCAGTTTGTCGTTCTTACATAGGATGCTCTTAAATCCTCTTTATTAAGTGGCTGAATTGCAAGCGTTCCTCAGGTTTCTTTCCACCTTTAGCTTTCTTTGTTGAAGAGAATTGCTTTTTGGTTGAATTTCATTTTGCACTTAGAGCATTCAGGTAAAGCTACAGTATCTCTGTGTTTGTTCAACTGCTTACTGGAATTTTATGTTTAATTGCATGCACTCATTTTTCCTGTTCAGAAAAGTTATATTTGAAAAACATGTTCTTAAAAGCTGTTATGAGAGATGAGTATTATTTAATAGATTCTTTGAAGTCTATTTTCTGCTTGGTTGGTTGGTCAGTTTAGATGTTTTCTGAGTATAAGTAACATGTTTCATGGAATGTGTCATTTTATTTCTTTTTGTTCCTGCTTGTTGAACTCTTCTTCCAGAATCCACAATAGATCGTTTAGAAAATCAGCAGAACATTTGTAAGGTTTCATTAAACCTTTTCCTATGTCATAAATAGTTACTTGGTGCTTCCTAGCATCCTCCTCATTTTAGTTATTCTCTTGCGAAGCTTTCAGGACAAAGCCACGTGACTCAAAGTTTATCTCTTGCCAGATAAGCATTTTGTTCTTTAATTAGGCAAAATATAGATAGACCAAGTTGCTATCAGACTGCCCAGCATATGAATTGAAGTTTAAAAGAGATGACTTGAGATATTTCTGCTCAGGAAAAAAAAAAAATGTTCTATCAATATTGTGGCAATCCCACTAGTTAATAGTTTGCTAATTGATAAGTTGTCCGAGTTGTATGCCTTGTCTTATTTTCTTCTTAACCATTGCATTAACAACCAAGAATGAGCTCATTTGTACTGGGTGCATCACAGCTCACCTAGATCTGAAGGACTTTAATTGCTTTGCAGTTCCCTTTTGGACTGAGATTGCTCTTTATTTTTGTATGCCATTTGCTATTCAAAACCTTTTCATGTCAAAAATGTCTACTACAAAAAAGTCACGTTTCTATTACTCTACTTTCCACTTCATTAACGTGTACTACTATCTTCGTGCGTACTATTGCATTTGTCCTAGCTTTTTAGGAGAATGGGGGATTATCATGACAGGCATATCTGAGCTGCTTAATTTATATTTGGTCTTTGATTATTTGGCACATTATGAAGTGTTAATTTTTGCACTCATTGAAAGATGTAAGCAGATTCACAGGCAGTTTAACCAAATCTGCAGAAATGTGGCTTTACGCTTGTCTGACAGCATACACCAGATGTTCTGGATTTTCTAGACTGCTCAAATGTCCAAGAGACTTGAAAGCCTTAGAAACTGACATCAAAACATTTGTAAAAGGAATATGATTTTGGAGCTTTTGTTGAGGATTCTTTAAACATTATCACTCCAAACTCTCTGACCGTGACTGATAATCAAACTATAAATTCCTTCATTTGAATTTTAGGCCTTAATATTCAAAGTTAAACACCAAGAAATGAACTCTCTTCGAAGCTGTTTTTTTTCCCCTCTGTTTTGGGATTGGTTTTGGTATGTCACAATATCCTGTTTGGAGCTTTTGCGGGTATGTCACAATATCCTGTTTTTCATGTGGATACATGTACTATAGACGGTCCCTCCTCAAAGACAGCCTTGTACTGTTGAAAACAGCATATAAAAACTGTCATGAAAATATCTGAGGTTTGCTGTGATTTTGTTTTGGTTTGGCCTTTTAATTCAAAGGCAGACCATAAGACTTCACGGATGTCTTGCTACTTTTCTGATTAAAATAAGATGTAATCGATATGTTCATTTATCAGAATTTCTAACTCCATGAAGTGTACTTAATATTGCTGCAAAGTATTTCAGATATTCTGTATTTAGTTCTTTGGGAAAAGTATGCCTTCCTGTATTAAGGCAATTCGAAAAATATTTGGTTCGGTACTTTTCTAGCATTTGATTATTGAGTTTCGTTGAAAGCCCACAATCTAGTGACAAATATTACCTGTAAAAACATGAAGCTTCTGTGATAATTACTGGTAGATGTTTTGAGACATATAAAACTTCCAACACCTATTGCTCTGGCAGCTAGGTGGGCTTTTCTGTTGGTTTGTGGGTTTGGTTTTTTTTATTTTCATATACTTTAGATTAAAATTATCCTAAAGACTCAGAGAAGATTAAATACTGTACCCTCTGTTTTTTTGTAGTCATATAGTTGCTTTAATTTCAAGACTTGTTTCTGAACAGGTAACCAAAAGTTACTTATATAAAAGACTCCTGTGCCATTTAAACTTTCAGCATATTGTGCAGTTAATTAAAAAAAAAAATAATCTGGGTAAATACTTTTTCCCTTGTGCTTTTAAGGACAAAAAAGAGATGATTTTTTGTGTGACTGAAATGATGAAAACCTCATTTAAAACAAATTAAGGAGTATTTTGCTGAACTGATTTATTTCTCTACAGCAGAACTTAGCTTAACCTTTTATTTCTCCTGCAAGAATGGCTTTGAGTGTAATTTAAACTGTCAAATGACATTTATCAAATGATGGTTTTGCCCTGTAACAGGCAAATGTCTTCTACAAAATTGATTAGCTGCTGACCTCATCCACCCTTTTCAGACCCTTCAAGGTAGATTTCAAAGAGCTGTAAAATAATCACTTCACTTTCAGTTTATACTTCAACACAAGGCATTTACTGTCCTGGTAGCAATACTGCGGCGTGTTCCACATCTGGGAAGGAGAAGATGTAAATGCTTGCCTATAGCTCTGCCTGTCACCACCCGGCCCGTTGTGCTTTAACCTAAGCCCCTACTCCTTGCAGAATAGGAACAGCTTTGGAAATGGCTTTTTACATGATAATAGAATGAATAAGATTAAGACACTTTATCTTCTAGGTGGTTGTGCTCAAGTAACCAGGAAAATGCACCGTTTGGTAAGACCTGCGGGGTGTTTGGTCATCAAGAAGGTGCCAGAAGAATGAAGGATAATAGTCTTCTAAATGTGAAATTTTATACCCCAAACAGTTTTCCTCTGTTGCATTCTTGTTCTGCAGCCTTGTTTTGTAAAAGCGATCCATCAGAAGCCAAATAGGCTTTGTAAGCATTAACCTACCAGTAAATGAATTAACGGTCCTTTTGAAGAAGTCCGTGGCCCTGTCAAAACGGTGACTCCGTGTTTGAACGAAAAGTAGTCTGATGTTTTTTCTCTTTGGAGCTTTGTGCAAGTTTCCTTGCCAAAGAAGAAACTGAGATGCAGAAAGTAAACCATGAACATAAAAATCTCAGTACTGCTGGTGGTGTTAAAAGTTCAATTCTATTTTTAGACCTCAATATTTTCTTTCTTCCAGAGTCTCTTCTACTCCCACTTCTTCCAAAATCTGTGTTTAAAATACAAAAGTTTGTGGAAAATGCATTTGACTTTCTCTCAGAGTAACAAACCAGTTGTAGCTTGTTTGTCTCGGCAGATCGGACTTCTTTGAATTGGCTTTCTGTTTGGAATGAGAGTTGGGGGATAAACAGAGCTGACAAGAAGCTAGCACTTCCGCAACTTGAGCGTCCAGCGTGGGGTGGAGCAGGGATTTTCCTGTGCACGAAACTGCCAGTAGCCATAACTGCGGCTGAGGTGTTTTATCACACTGTTCGGTGTGAAAACACCTTATCCCTCCTGAGGTTCAGCCAGCAAGTCTGGCTGGCTGATATGTTAAATTAAAAAGAAACAGTGTCCGTGCTGTATGTTAAATTTGAGATTAAATACAAGAAGCCGTGTACAGAATGAGAGTTTCAAAAAGCGTTACTTTGGCATTGCGAATAGTACGTGATTTGTGATGTGCTTGGGATGAAATTTGGTACGTTGATGGACATGACTGCTTTGATTTTTGTACAGGCTTTTTATTATTTTGTTGGTTGTTTTAAAATGAATAATATCAGCTGTAGTGTGTTAGAGGGGTTTCTTGCTGCAGCATCTTAGTGATAGGAGGAAGCTTGTGTCTGATGGGAGAACAGGATCGTTGTTCTGGCTTCTCTAGCTAAACATGCAATATATGCTGTAAATTGCCTTTATTATATGCTGCTTAAATATCTCATTGTCTGCTTTGCATACAAGCAATTTATTGCTGCTTATGTTCTGACAGAATGAAAACTAATGTTTAATTATGCATTGCCCTAGTAATGTGGTGTTTAGGGTGAATGTTTCTGAATTAAATAAGGACCATTAATAATGCCTAACAATTTATGATATATTCATTGCTTGATTTCAAATCATATAAATTAGAGAAGCTTATTTGAAATGTCACCCGTATAAGATGGCTTTGTGGGAACACCTCTCTGTGTGCTAATTTCAGAATCATTACCAGCTGAGTCTTACTATTTATTCAATGTCCAGTAGGCTTTTATTATTCCCTTATTTGCAGTTTAATTACAACCTCTGTGTTCCTGACAGTGTGAATTCAATCCTAAACCTGCAGGAGCAAAATGAGTTGCAATCAGTCGGGTTTTGCCTGAAAGCTTCCTTTTGCTTCAGCCACCTCCCACCTGCCATGACCGAACCACAGCTCTGAGCAGATCCCTACAGCCACAATTTTTTGTACCATGTGTTTAAAGGGGCAGTGCTAGTCTAAGGCTTTTAAAAATTGTTCTCCCTCAAGGCTTTTAGGTTGTGGGCGATGTCTCCCATCTCACATAACCACCTCGTTTTATACCAATATCAAAGAATATGTTTGAATAAATCACTTAAAAGGAGGTTTCTGGGTCACTTATTAATACCTTGTGGCATGAGTTTACAAGTGTTATTAATAGACATGGGGTATTTATACATAATATGCATGGTTACTATACAATGAAAAATTTAGTCATTCATATTTAAAAGAATCCACTCTCTAAGGATATTATATGGGATTTCAATTCCTCAAAGATAACAATGAGCATTGTCTGGGTCAAATAACAGGACAAACTGCAGCAAAATTTTGCACTGGCAACGAATAATGAGGGCATTTAAAGGGTGTAGTTTGCAAGAGTAAAAGAACTTTTTGTCTCAGTATGATGCACATACATTTATTATAAAGTTGCTGTAGATGTAAGTTTTCTTAGAAGTAATTAATTAAACGCATGGTTGATCATGAGTCCTCATCAACAGGTCAGTTCTCTGTCCAGTGAGCTCTTTATTCTTCATTTGTGTGTCGTGATTATCTCTTGTTTATTATTTTGTTACATTCAAAAGCACTCCTTAGAGAAAAATGGGTATTTCTTATTTCTTAAGTGATTATTACAGCTATTGTAACACAGTTTCTGTTGTAATTTCGAATGTTGAAGTTTCATCCTCACACACTTCATTTGCTATCACTAAGGGAGCAGGCTGTATAAATGGGTAATGTGAAGGGATGCACGTAGTACGTTGCAAAGCTATCGTGCATCTTGCTTAAAGTTTTCTGTCACGCTTGACTTTCAAACACAGAGAATAAAAAGCAAAATTTTCACCTGAGATGAGTTAGAAGGCTCAAAATGCCTTCTCAGTGTTTCGTGTTTAGTGTCTTTCAGATGTGACTGTTTCAATATGTGGTGATGGCAAAGTAGAGAATTGATCCCTCTGACCTTTCCCATTTCTTTTAGCTTTTCAAGAGCTGTTTGTGGGGGAGTTTTGGATATCTCCTCCCCCCCTGCCAACATGGTTCCAGTTTCCACCAAGATCTAATGACACGGGTATTCCTTTCTGTCTTGTGTGCACTTTCCAATCTGGCCTCGTCAAATCTGTCCGAAAAATGTACTATTGCACATAGAGCCAGACCTTATACCTGAAAGGTTTAAATTAATTAATGGCCTGTGCCTCTGGGGCATGCCATTACTCAGCTGGTGTTCTGTACCAAAGGTCATTTCTACTGTGCGTTCATCACCTGCTTTTTTTATTTTCCTCTTCTGCTTGAGACGAATTCCCTGAAATACTAGAGATTACTTTTACATGCCTCAAACCAAAAAAACCCCAAACTTTCTGTTAGTTTGCACTTTTTTGCCTAATTTTGGGGAGGGGGGAGAGGTGTACATTTGCATCTTGTAGGGAACTTCATAGGAGAAGTATTTTGGCATTTTTGCTTAGAATAAAAGAATCTCTAAAGTATGCAAATACGAGTATATTTGGCTATGTTATTCCACTATGTAGAAGACGTTTTTAAGGCCTACAGGTACAATTAAAACTGTGTCATTATAGCACAAAATTAAATATTTGCAGCATTTAAGCAAATGTAGATGTATCAAGAGAAACTTTACATCAGCAAATAAAGAAAGCAAATATGTGTGAAAATTTGATGAATGCAGTTGTGATAATCTAAAATCCAAATTTGCAAGTGAACTTGCTGTTACTGTAGACACCTGAAGGTGTGTGAATTCAGCATTATTGACAGCATTCAACAGCAGATGGTCTTGGGATCACTTTTGGCTACAATGTGCATGCATATAAGTCTCTGTTACCCCTCTTTCAAGTGTGGAGTTTGTTGCACAGTTGGGCAATTTAAGAGTAGCTAATTCTGTATGTGCAAATCTAAATTTTCGTATCTCTGCATAGCTGTTTGTTTCTGTTTTTATTTGTACAAGGCTACACTAGTTCTGCAGACTCATGAGCCTGCTCAGTGGTTTCAGGGTGAGGTGGATGTATGGCGATATCAGCTGTGGTGAAGAGCATGTATGGTAGCTGTAGTGGTTTTTTTTCAATCAGCAGTTTGTTACTTTATGTCATATTTAATGAGATGTCAGCATGACTTATTGGATTTGTACAGCTGTGTTTTCAAAAATTTACTGGAGTTTCATCTTTCTCTCCCTTTGTAAGGAGAGTAAGGGCTTTCTCCCTCCAACTCCATGGAGCAGAGCACATCCAGCCCATCCCAGACATCTTTCTATTTCCTTTCTCTATTCTGCTCAGTAAATGTCATGCCTCTTTCTAGAGCTTTTCAGGGTTTTCTGAAAAAGCATTCTGCAAAGTAAATTCAGCAGATTTTACCTGTTTTCTTGTGGGCTGCAGGGATCTGAATAATAAAAATGAGACATGGCAGGGAACATTACTGGGTCTTGAAAGTACAAAAAAGTGATGAGGCAGCCTGACCTGCCTGCTTTCCTTGATTTCTTTCCTCTAAGAGCTAAAAGGCTTCTCTCGCTGTTTTCTTATTTTGTTTAACTTGAGTTCTGTAAACCGTCATACTTGCAATGGGTGCATTTTTTTCCCTCCAGTATTTATAACCTATAACTGGTGCAGTGAAGGTTTCTCCAAAAGCCTCTCAAGCAGGATAGCATTTACAGGCAACTAGTTTCTGAGTTGGAAAAGTGTTGGATAAGCAATGCTAAGAGCAGAGGAGCACCCCTGTATTACTATACCCACCCCTGGAGTGCATTTGTATTCATTAGAGTGGGTTTTCTCTATAAACCCTGTAGAAAACTGCTGAAGCAAAATGTGCTCTGCATGAGCAAAAAGATTTGACCGGGTAAATCGAGATGCGTGACCAGGGTGCAGAGAGCCATAAGAACATAGGTAAAATGTATGTCATGGGTATTTGGTGACTGCTGTTGTAATGGGTATCTCGTGCATGATTTGAAAGCACCATTGCAAGCTAACAATTCTCTGTCATATGTTTATCGCCTCTTAGTTAAGCTACACTTACTTTGGTAAATTTTAATACATGCCTTAATGGAAACTGCACTTTATCATAAAGATGTGGTCAGCAGTGGATTTTAAATATATGTGAAAAATCCTAATCTTGAGAAGACTGACAGTATCTCCGTAAGTGTAACGAAACACGGAAAACCTTAGAACTTATTCTCCATCTATTTCTAAGCAAAAATTTAGCTATTTAAACCATTTGTCCAACTTGAACAATCAAAAGAAATTGCCTGAATGCTGTGACTTGCAAAAACTCAGCTGAGTTCTGCACTAGTGTAAGAAACAAACCACCATTTGTTGAGCTCCAAGTGTGTGCATTTGCAGATAAGCAAAATTTCACTTTAATTTCTATAAATAGTTCAAGACACAGACATGTAAGTCTACTTTGTAAATCACAGAGGTAAATAGCATGTGAATTATCTTTGGACAATATAGCTTAATTGACAAAAAAAGAACAATGTGTTGGGATTAAAGATGATTTTGCTGGCATCCTCGCTGATCTTCCATAAAAAGTACATTCCAGGTGTGCTTTGAAGCACTTTTTCTGAAACTAATATAAATATGGAATGCTGTTTCTTTTCCAAAGTGTCAATCTTGTGATCACAAATAATCTGGAAAGAATAAAACTGGTTTTGTGTTCTTCTTTTACTTGCATCCACTCCCAGGACTTATGCACAAGAAATAGTAGACTGAATAGCATTTTTGTAATTAAGACATACGCAGCATCTTTGCAAAGACACCAGCAACTAAATATATTCTGTTTTCTCTAGATCAATGAACTGAGCCATGTTCAAATCCCTGTTATGTTGATGCCAGATGATTTCAAAGCATACTCAAAGATAAAGGTGGACAATCACCTTTTCAACAAGTAAGTACAAGTAACAATTCTTTAGAGAAGTGGATAGTGGCAGTGATTATTCTTATGAACTACTATGAACTCTCTTATTTTTCAGTGCATGGGACTGAAGTTTTGATGATTAAGTTAATCCTCTGATAAACATAACCATCTGTGCTGTTCTGAAAAGCAACAGCAAGGGCTGCCGGGTACTATTTTTCCTCCATATGGTTTATTATTGCCTTAGGAATATCTTACGTGTTGAAGGTGATTCTTTCTTGGTGGGATTATTTATGACTGAAACAAACATTTATTTGGGTTTTATTTTTAAAAAATGTAAATTCATGTGCATATACTTTTAATTAAATGAAATATTTGAACAAGAATGTGAATTTAAAGCATATGCCAAAGCTGAGTAATTCAGCTTTATACAGTCCATAATACAAAATCATACCAAGCATATAGAAGCTCCAAATGTATTAAGACCTTTTCATGTAATTGTTGTGTTTCTTAAAAATAAAATGCTCCATGAACAGTAAGTGCAGCCATACAAAACTGTTAATGCTGTCTTGTGTACAACCTGCATTTTGTTCAAGAGTATATTTGGGAAGAGGAAGAATTCTGCTACATCGGGTCTTATGTGGCAAAGGTCAAAATAATTTTTCTCATGTATAAGTCTGAAATTTACATTGGAATATTAAAATTAGCCCTGTACTGAATGAGTCAAATTTCCTTGAAGCTTTGGCGCTATCAGTACTTTTTGGTGACACAGATGGTATAGTAATTCTGGTATAATCCAATCTAAGATTTCACCTTTGAAGTAATTTTAGAGCAATGGGAAAGCTTTCTTTCTTGCTTTTGAGTCCAGGTTCCAAAGTTATCAAAATATGGTTTGTGTTCCTTTCATCCAGTTATGTCGTAGCTTGTTAGAGAAAAATATGTATAAAATTGTTAGACACTGTAAAGAAAAAAAAAATACAAAAGTGAGACCAAATCTCAAATGAAAGCATTAGAAGTGAGGTGGTAAATCTCCTCCTTATCCTCTGCTTTGTGTGAAGAGAATTGAGACAGAATAGAGTTACATATGTAGGTGAATGAAGTTGTTGTGGTTTTATATTCTTTCAGAGAAAACATGCCAAGTCATTTCAAATTTAAGGAGTATTGTCCAATGGTTTTCCGTAATCTAAGAGAGAGGTTTGGAATTGATGATCAAGACTTTCAGGTAAGTTCACTTTCAAAACACACTGGTGCTATATGCAGATTTTAAAGGTTAGTAATGCTGCAGTTGTGAACAAGCAGGCCAGTGCACTGAAATAAGCTATGTTATTAAAACTACAGGGTGATACCTCCTAAAGTAATACAAAAAAATGTCTGGACACTACTGATGAGAAGTGCTGGGCTACTTAGATAACAGTGGCTTCAGTGGTGTATCTATACGCGATGTGGTTTCTGAAATGACTGCAGCCTTTTTTGCCTTTTTCGTGCTCTTTTTGTTTAGACAAGAGTGACCTGTGGCCTATCGTCTTCCGGCTGCTTCATCATGTCTCCTTTTCCCATCATTAGGAGTATCTGGAAACAAATTGCTTCTGCAGAGGAGATCCAGGAAAACAAGAAATCGCTCTAGATCTGGCAGGGTTGTTCCTTGCAGTCAAAGGTTCTTTCTGTCTCTGCCCAAGAAAGTTCTTGAACTCTGCTTCAGTCTGATTTGCCAGTACTCGCTGACAGTTCCCTTGTGCATTAACTTCCTAACACACAGTGTTTTGGTCGCAGGGATAATTCCTTCTGCAGTCACACCATGAGATGTTCTGTCTAAAGAGCACTTGCTGTGTAACCCAGCACCATTTTCTGTCATGCTCTTGTGCTCTTTCCAACTATTTTGGTGTGGGCTGCAATTGTGTTTGTATCCTGTCACTAGGATACATTAAGAGATTTTAATAAGTGGGTTTAAGTAGCTAAACAAGATGTGCATAATGCATTTATACAACACTCTCATTCTTATTCCATAGAGCAGGCTGAATACTGCAGCCAAAATCTCTAAGTCCTTCAGCTATCCTCTTTTCCGATTCTCCCTTGTTCAAGTATCAAGCAATGTGTTAGAAATGCATAAATGGGTTAAAACGTGCTTGCAGGAGTGTAGATGGAGATTTAGGTTATGGATTTTGGTATACGGCCACTCTAACGTTGGTAAGACATTTACCCAGTAGGTAAAGGGTTGGTTTGTTTGATTTCTTTTGGTAGAGCCGCCATGATCCTGTTGCATGGTTTTTCATTATCCTATTTACTGAAGAACTATTTAAGAAGAAATACACCAATGACAGTTAAAACAGTTGTATCAAATTGCATTCCTGGTTCAAGTTTCCTGATAGACCAAAGAGGATCCTGTTGTTTGGGAAGTTATTTGATCCCTTTAAATGAAGATTTCCTCTTTTTTGTCAAAGTGGAAGGACATATGATTACTCCTAAACTTGAAATTATGGTGTTGGCTCATGCTTGCTATCTTCTGGAAGATGAGGTGATGCCATTACTAGGTAATCAAAGTTATATTTCAGAAAATACCTATTAGAAGACTTAGGATGCTGTCATTAGTTAAACCTGTCAAAATTAGTGTAATCAAAAATGCTGCATCCCACAGCACTGTGAAATGTTTCCATCTGCACTGTTGTTCTACAACAGATATTCCTGTTGTAACTATGTTATACTGCTGTTTGGATGTATTAATTATAGCAATGGTAAAACAATTCCAAAAGTCTGCAGCTAAATAAAATGTTGGTATTTGCAGATTAAAAACAAAAGTACTTGTTTGTAGCTATGTGTTTTGGCTTTTTTGACAATAACCAAACGACAATCCAAAAGAAGAAAATGTAACCACATCCTGGTTTTTGATTCAACAAAATTATGTATTAGAAGAAAATCTTCAATGCTATTTAGTATTTCAGTTGCATTTAGTGAAAAACAGAAGACAGTTAATAGTAATTTTGGCCCAAGGGAAGGCACTGTCTGCATTCACTGTTCTTTTTTTTTCCTAAACCCAAGTGATGTATCAGTCTGAATTTTTATTGTACTGGACTGGGTTTCTTTAAAAGTGCTCAAAGTAGTAGTGTATTTTGAACACACTTTAAAGATTAAATTATTTTTACGGAAGTACACATAAACAAAAAATTAAGTCACTCCATGTGTAAGGTAGGGATTATCCCTATTAAAAGTTAATTTCATTTTAATGTTATGTTCTTTATCATACAAAAAAGGAATCTAATTTGACAAAGGGAGACTCACTGTATATTCTTCCTTATTTCAGATAATCTTTGTCTTAGAGGTAGTTATTCCAATGATTATGATACTATAAAAGTTGGCTAAAATTATTATCTTCTACTTTGATCCAAACATGAATTGGAAAAAGCCTGTGCAGTAATGAACTAAGGGAAAGCTTATGGAAGAGATAGGAAACTTTCTCCAAGTAGTTTTTCTTATATAATGATTTTCAGGAAGGGACTCCTAATCGATTGTGAACAATGTCATTCCCATTATTGAGTGAGATAGGATTGGTTTAGATAAATAAACCCAATTACCTTGTTCATTAGTCAGACACATCAGTTTAAATCAGGAAGAACATTCATTTTAAATGTTGTGTTTTCAGAATGTTCTGCAGATATCCTTGGTGAGTTGTTCCAGAGGGCAGATAGTGCTTACTCATACGAAAAGACTGAAAAAACCCTATATCATGAAAATAATTTGGTAGTGTAGGCTCTAATTACTGGTCTATACTAATTTTAATTCTTGACGCTCTGTTAGTTGATCTGTACGGTAATTTTGAGGCCTATTTAACACATATGGAATGGTTAATATAGGAGTCTTCTCTTACAGAGATCTCCTCTTGCCACTGAAGAGAGATTTAAATCTCACAAAGTACAGTCTTTTTTCCTACAAGTAAATCTGCTTTCAGAATTAGGGGAATTTCTTAAATTGTATATTCCATGTCTGACAGGAAGGCATTTCTAGTAATAGCAATAACAATTCCTGTAATGTACTCCCTGCCTTCTCATCCTAAAATCCAACCCCTTTTCTTGAGGCATCTTTAGGAATCTATACCACGTCTGTCTGTCTTTCATAGCTAGTTGGCCATCTCCAAGAAGTGTGTTGGTTAGTGCTGAACCAGGATTGAAGTTTCATGAAGAAATGTGTGGTTGCTGATACTAAGTGGTGGATTTTTTGATGATTCATTCTTTATTATGGACAGCAATGCAGAAAATATAGTATGACGGTTGCTAAACATTCAGTTTCATATATAAGACACCTTTTATGGCAAATTAGGCCCTCAATCTAGGTTAAGAAACTGCTTTTATGTGAAAAAAATCTTTTTATTAGACTCCAATCTTCATTCTTGATGATCACACATAACTAAGATGTTTACTGCATCAATCAGAAAGAGATCTAGCTTTTTTTCTTAGAAAGGGGAACATAAGTGATGATTGTTCAGTATGAATCGAAATTGCATTTGAATAATAGAAAAAATTTAAAACCATTTTAACCACTTACCTATCTTACTGAATCCAAGAGTACAGTTCTGTCAGAAGAGTTATAGGACTAGCTTCTGTAAAATGCAAAATTATGAGAGATTAACAGACAAGCAGCTATCTTAACATCCCCCAACAAACTCTAGAAAAAGAGAATCTAGTACTGTTACAAATTCTTGTGCTGCCGTTGCTCTGGAAAGGGAAACTTGCTTTACTGTGTTCCAACACATCTGTTACTACTTAAAGTTACTGCTGAATCCCACATCTGGATTCTGCTAGGCAAAAGACGAGGACTGGGTTCTTGCCCAGTAAAATACAATTGCTCCTTCCAGAGGGCACCAGTGTCTCAGTGTACCTAATGAGCCTTCTTCTAGGGACAAGGGAGAGCGTAACTGATTTCTTGTAAAGTTTTAATATTTTGTGTAATAGGAGACATGCTCAGATCTGACCTTGCCTGTCTGCAGTAGGAGTTTTAGAGGTTCTCTATACAAGAGAAAGAATTCATAAAGAACTTTTAGCAGATAGTCTATAAATTATTTTTAATTTAGAGATGCTTATTATTTCTCTGTTTGCATTTTTCCATATAAAAGGTTGAAATCTAAAATGATATTTCCTGCTTTTAAGCAATTTCGCTAATAACAAAATATACGAACTCAGTATCTTTCACTTCTCCTGATAGGGTGTCTTCTTATGTTTCAGCATCTCTTGCAGCTTTCTATACAGAAGGATTTCTAGTTCAGACTCTAATATGACATCAGGACAATAATGAAAATTTTAGCTTTATGTTTCAGAATGCAACCTTTAATACAATTTTCTTTTTAATACCTAAACTTCAGATCAACAGAATTCTTGTTAACCTATGAACACTCAGAATCATAGAATGCATTGGGTTGGAAGGGACCTTTAAAGGTCAGCTAGTCCAACTCCCCCTGCAGTGGGCAGGGACATCTATAACTAGATCAGGTTGCTCAGAGCCCCATCAAGCCTGACCTTGAATGCCTTCAGGGATGGAACCTCCACCACCTCTCTGGGCAACCTGTGCCAGTGTCTCACAACCCCGACTGTAAAAAATTCTTCCTTGCATCTACTCTGAATCTACCTTACTCTAGCTTAAAACCATTGTGCCTCGTCCTATCTCTACATGTCCTTGTAAACAGCCCCTCCCCAGCTTACCTGCAGCCCCCTTCAGGTACTGGAAGGACACTCTAGGATCTCCCCCAAAGCCTTCTCTTCTCCAGGCTGAACAATCCCAACTCTGTCTTTGCAGGAGAGGTGCTCTAGCCCTTTGGTCATTTTTGTGGCCCTCCTCTGAACCCACTCCAGCAGGTCCATGTCTTTCTTGTGTTGAGGGCTCAAGAGCTGGATGCAGTCCTCCAGGGGAGGTGTCACCGGACCAGAGCATAGGGGCAGAATCACCTCTCATGATCTGCTGGCCACAGTGTTTTTGATGCAGCCCAGGATGTGATTGGCTTTCTGGACTGCAAGTGCACATTGTTGACTCAAGTCCAGTGTTTTGACCACCAATACCCGCAAAGTCCTTTTCTGCAGGGCTGTTCTCGAGCACATCATTTCTCAGCCTGTATTGATAATGAGGATTGCCCCGGCCCAAGTGCAGGACCTTGCACTTGGCCTTGTTGAACCTCATGAGGTTCACATGGGCCCACTTCTCCAGCTTGTCCAGGTCCCTCTGGATGACATCCTGTCCCTCTCGCATATTGACCACACCACTCAGCTTGGTGTCATCTGCAAACTTGCCGAGGGTGCACTCGAACCCACTGTATGTATCATCGATGAAGATACTGAACAGCCCTGGTTGCAATATGGACCCTTGAGGGACACGACTTGTCACCCATCTCCATCTGGACATAGAGCCACTGACCACTACCCTCTGGATATGACCATCGAACTAATTCCTTATCCACCAAACAGTCCACCCATCAAATCCGTATGTCTCAAACTTAGAGAGAAGGACCATGGCAAAGGCCTTGCAGAAGCCCAGATAGATGATATACATTGCTCTTCCCTTGTCCAGTGATGTAGTCATTCCATTGTGGAAAGCCAGTAGGTTAATCAGGCAGGACTTCCCCTTGGTGAAGCCATGCTGGCTGTCTTGAATCACCTTCCTGTCCTCCATGTGCCTGAGCAGAGCTTCTGTCAGGATCTGTTCCATGATATTCCCAGGCACAGAGGTGAGGCTGACAGGTCAGTAGTTCCCCGAGTCCTCCTTTCTACCCTTTTTAAAAATGGGTATTTCTCTTCCAGTCCCCAGGGACTTTACCTGGCTGCCATGACTTTTCAAACATCATTGGGAGTGGCTTGGCAACTATGTCAGCCAGTTACCTCAGGACTCTGGGATGCATTCATCAGGTCCCATAGACTTGTGTATGTTCAAGTTCCTCAGGTGGTCACAAACTTTGTCTTCACTGGGAGGGACTTTGTCCCCCTGGTCCCTGTCTTGTGATCCTTCAGCTCGGGAGGTATGGGGAGAGAGGTTGCCAGTGAACACCAAGGCAAAAAAGTGGTTGAGAACCTGAGCCTTCTCCTCATCTGTTGTTACTCACTTGTCATTCATGCTCATCAGGGAGGGTGTGCTTTCTCTAACCCTCCTTTTCTGGTTGATATACCTGTAGAAGCCCTTCTTGTTATTCTTCACATCCTTTGCCGTCTTCAGCTCCAGTGGTGCCTTGGCCTTCCTGATCATCCCTACACAACTTGGGCAGCGTCCCTATACTCTTCCCAGGATACCTGTCCCTGCTTCCACTGCCTGTGCAGTTCCTTCCTGCCTTTTAGTTTGACCAGCAGGTCTTGACTCAGCCATGCTGGTCTTTCCTCTTCCTTGCCTCATTTCTTACACCTGAGGATCGAGAGATCTTGCACTCTATGGAAAACATCCTTACAGATCTGCCAGCTCTGTTTTGCTCCCTTGTCTCCGAGGACTGTGTCTCGCTGAGTCCTATTGACTAACTCCTTGAACAGCTGCAAGTTTGCTTTCCTAAAATTTAGGGTCCTGACTATGCTTCTGGTCATTTTGTGTGCCTTACCCAATCCTAAGACATTATATTAAGAGCTTAAGAACTATTTTACAGTCTAAGATGATACATTTCTTCAGGCAAACAAATACTAATCAGAGCTCTCTGCTGGTGCTTCTGCACTGAAGTTCATGATTCCATCTCTTGGCCTTTGGTTTGGGAAGGAACGAGCCACACATAGTGTCAAAGTACAGACAACAAGGTCAGCAATAAATATGTCAGCAACAGCTATGTTAGGAGTTGAATGCTTTTCCTAAGGTGGGATCTTTCCACTGAATATTTAATAAAGTGCATTAAAAAATCCTGGAAGCAATAATTCTCTTGAAAAGAAAATTCCTGTGCTGATGATTTTAGCATGGTAAGTCTGTCAGTGCATGCGGAGTTCTTGACCTCATCTGTTAGGTGAGATTCCTGTAGCAGAGTGTACAGTTTGTGGATCCCAAGTGGACGTTGGCACCAAACATGTTCAGAACTGCTGATGTCTTGTTTGATGTGGGCATAGGCAGTAGTTCTAGTAAAGTGTTGAGTCAGCTGTACTAACAAAAACTGTAGTGTTTGTGGTCATTCCAGCATCTAAAAAATGAGGTTTGCAATCTGAGCAATCTGTAGGATTTGGTACCTTAAATGTGAGCCCAAATAAGAATTTAGTGACTGTAGGACTTAACCTTGGAATGTATGGCAACAGAAATTTTAACCTGTGGTTTCTTAGTTTTCCCTGGAGAGACCATTTAATTTGCCTT
Source organism: Apaloderma vittatum (assembly GCF_000703405.1). NCBI lineage: Eukaryota > Metazoa > Chordata > Aves > Trogoniformes > Trogonidae > Apaloderma > Apaloderma vittatum. Next base: position 44,106 of record NW_009725758.1, read on the forward strand.
GCTTTCAGCAGTTGGGTATTCAAACTAGTTAAAAAGTAATTTATCATGTTTTGGTGACATCAAAACAATGAGTTGATAGGCGCTCCCTGAGCTCTTCTGGGGGGAGCCACTGAAAGTGAGGCATCAAGCCAAGTTTTGCAGGGCTGAAGGGGAGAGGCACTCAGAAGGAGCCCTGACTCTTTCCAAAGTAGGTGCATGTCTTAAGCTGACAGCTCTAAATACAGACCTGCAGTCTCAATAGGGTAACCTGGTTTAGGAAAGAACCACATGTTTTATTCATTACACTCTCATTTGACCAATTCAAGGAACCCATAACCTTGCTGGTTATCAGAATAGCTCACTGCAAAATAGAAAAGTTGGTGTTTTGTCTTTGTCTGTCAAAGTTTGTCATGTCTTTCACCACAGTAATCGCTCCCTGAATAGAATTTCTTATAAATGTTCGTAAATGTTTGGAGTCTGTACATGCACAAGTTAACAAGATCAGAGAAGCGACTCTATTTCTGATGGGTGCATCGCAGGACCAGTGGTGTCCTTTTTTCCATCTCTTGGAGGTCCTATGAGATTCACCATAGGTCTTTTGCGAGCCCTGTTTTTGAGCTAACAAGAAATCATCATACGGTATTGTCCATCCAGCTGCCAAATGGAAGGGGAGGTCATACCACTGAATGTGCTTGTAGTGTATGTTACCAGTCAGGTATGCTTTGCTACATGCCAGGCTTCTTAAACATATGTTAGTGCTGGAGATCAGTGTTTCTAGACATGAACCTGCTCAATGGCAGTGGTAGAATGCACAGTGCCAGTATGCAAAGTAAACCTAAAAGTTTTCCCTACCCATCACTGTATGACAAAACCAGGTTCCTCTGGGTTTGGTGGTTCTGTTGTTACACTGAAACACAAGCTCTTTGCCTGTCTTCTCTCTAGAATTAACTGACAAAACACTGTCCTGAACATCATCCCGAAAGTGGGCTGCTCGTTTCGTGTTGCAGCAAAAACTTTGGAGCATGTATGTCTGGTTGTATGACACCATTTCTCTTTGATATGCTTCTTAATTCATCCATACCCATGATTCCTGAAGTCTTGTGAATAGAAAAAATAAGACTGGAGGGTTGTATTGGGTTTGTGGCAAGGTTTTGGTAGTGGGTGGGCTACAGGAGTGGCTTCTGTGAGAAGCTGCTAGAAGCTTTCCCCGTATCCAACATAGCCAATGCCAGCTGGCTTCAACACAGACCTGCCACTAGCCAAGATCGAGTCTGTCGATGATGGTAACACCTCTGGGATAACATATTTAAGAATTGGAGGACAAAGTTGCTGCATGACAGTAATTGCAGCCAGAGAGAGGAGTAAGAATATGTGAGAGGAACAAGGTTAGCAAAGAAGTAGAGGGAGGATGTGCTCCAGACACTGGAGCAGAGATTCCACTGTAGCCCATGGAGGTTGAAGGTGGAGCAGATGTCCACCTGCAGCTCCTGGAGGGCCCCGTGCTGCAGCAGGTGGATTCCTGAAGGAGACTGTGACCCCATGGGAGACCCGTGCTGGAGCAGGCTCCTGGCAGGACCTGTGGACCCATGGAGAGAGGACCCTAGACTGGAGCAGGTTTGCTGGCAGGACTCATGACCCCATGAGAGACTCATGCTGAAGCAGTCTGTTCCTGAGGGACGGCACTCCATGTCAAGGACTCAAGTTGGAGCAGTTCATGAAGAACTGTCTCCCATGGGAAGGACCTGCGCTGGAGAAATTTGTGGAGGGCTGTCTCAGCTGTGAGAGACCTCACGCTGAAGCATGAGAAGAATGTGAGGAGTCGTCCTTCTGAGAAGCAAGGACTGGTAGCAACAACGTGTGATGAACTGACCACAACCCCTATTCCCTGTCCCCCAGCACCGTGGGCAGGCACAGGTAGAGAAACAAAAAGCGCAGCCCAAAAAGTGAACTGTCTCCTGGGCTGCATCGAAAGGAGTGTGAGCAGCAGGCGGAGGGAGGTGATTCTCCCCCTCTGCTCTGCTCTGGTGAGGCCCCACCTGGAGTACTGTGTCCAGTTCTGGAGCCCACAGCACAAGAAGGACATGGATCTGCTGGAGTGGGCCAAGGGGAGGGCCATGAAGCTGATTAGAGGGCTGGAGAACCTCTGCTGTGAGGACAGGCTGAGGGAGCTGGGGTTATCCAGCCTGGAGAAGAGAAGGCTCTGGGGTGACCTAATAGCG
>NW_009725758.1:46523-52235 GCF_000703405.1 Apaloderma vittatum
TGGACAGGGCTTTGAGCAACCTGGGCTAGTGGGAGAGAGGTGTCCCTGCCCACAGCAGAGGGGTTGGAACTAGATGGTCTTCAAGGTCCCTTCCAACCTTAACCACTCTATGATTCTGTGATAAATTGGGAGTAAAATTAAGCCGGGCAGGAAGGTTTTATTAATCTCTTATTAGATTGATGATAAATTGAACTAATTTCCCCAATTTGAGTCTGTTTTGCCCATGATGCTAACTGCCCTGTGATCTCCCTCTCCTTGCCTCACCCCATGAGCCTTTCATAGTATTTTCTCCCTGCTCTCCAGCTGAGGAGGGGAGCGACAAAGTGGCTTTGGTGGGCGTCTGGCCTTCAGCCAGGGTCAACCCACTGCAGGGGAGCTGCAAACTTGTCTTCATGAGAGGCTGTGCCTGGGCCAGGCAGCACCACTGTCGCTGTTGTGACAGAACAGCCAGACCGTGTGTACGTAATTCTCTAACAGCGATGAACCACTGCCAGGCTTTTCCACTGACCTATGATTTCAGTCATCACAGAGCATCATCTGTGCACTTGTTTTTGCCTATTCGTTCATGCAGAGCTTGCCCAGAGGCACTCTTAAATAGCCTGGGACGTGATCTGATTTGTCTTTAGGGTACATTGGGCTTGTGAGGTTGTTTTATAGCGTTCCACGACTTTCAGATGAGATCACAGTACCAGAAACCGTTGTTTGCCTTTGTCCAGACATCATGAAATGGGAAAGATTTAAATCAATGAGAAGCTTTTAAGCCAGTCAGTTTGAAAGATTACTCTTCTTCTAAAGCTCTCCATGCTTTATCACCAGAATTTTTCTATTGCCCTTTTTCTTTTTTTTATGAAAAGTTCTGACTCAATAACAGTCTTTCTTTATTAGGCTCCTTTTTTAGATTAGTTGCGTGAAGTATTTGTATTACATCCAACACATAGTTCATGCGTTCAAAGTTTCTAAAATCTTGTCTGCTGAAGTAGCAGTTAGAAAACAATGACATTTACATTAGACGTGTAAGAGATTAGAATGAGCTAATTAAATTGACCTTTAAATCTCTCCACCCTCTTGGAGGCTGTGGCTAATCCTTGGCCTCCCACTGTGGAGATAAATACCCGTGCTGTGAACATTTTAAGTAAAGTGGGCAGAGGAGGAAGAGCCTCACCAGCAGTTCGTCTTTGGAGGGGAGAGCAGTACTTTGCCAGTTGTAAATACAGCCTGCAATTATGGAGGGAACGGAGGAACAAGCTTTTCCTGTACTCAAGAGGCTCTGCTCCATGTGTTTTCCTCACAAAAATGGTTTCAGTTAGAAAAAATAACTCCAAATAGCTTAGATTGTTGCTCTGAGAAACAACCAAATTCTCTCTGGAAAGCTATTTACTGGTTTTGGTATCTGATGTCAGTATAACTAGCAATATCAATACTATCATTACTGTTATTAAATTGCAATAGGCTGCTATTTTTATTGGCTAATGTGCAAGGTAAGAATAGACTTCCAAAGGATAAAGCATTAGTGGTGTTTTAGCTGGCTTCTAAGGGCTCTTGGGGAGGTCTCTTACGAGGTATTTGGCTTGATATTTTGTGACTATGATTTTTAAAATGCCAGTTATTTTGAGGCTTTGTAGTAAATAAACATTATGTAAATGATATATAATTAAGTGACAACAATCAAAATTTAATTGTCAATGAGCAATTGACTTTTCATGTTGTGGTAACTTGAAGAAGATGCAAAATCCATTCAAATGGCAAAGTGGGATAGACAAGGATTTTGTGCAGAAACCAGTTTTATTGCCTGGCATGCTGAGCCTGTCCAAATGAGATGTCTTTTAACATGGTCAGGTGAATAGTTTTAGGGATAAAAAGGTGTGTAGAAGTACAGAGGTGAAGGTGGCATTCTGTGAGGTAGTAGACCTGACTAGAAGGAGTAACTGCACACTGGATAGATGGGAAGGTATAAAATAAGGCCATCAAAAGCTCTAACTTTTTTTAACCTCTGTTTATTTTATACCTGAAACTAATACTATATATAGTTTTGGTGATAGTCATCTTAAAGTATGTTGAAAATTTAGATATAGGGAAAAATACAGGAAAACGGCATCAAATGCATTTAAGGATATAGAGAATGCCTTATAGTGAGGGTCACAGAGTTTGATTTGCTGCACTTGGAAAAATTAGAATTGAGAAGTAGGTAGTATGTGGGTATCCTTGCAGAAAAACAATACTAGATACTTCAGGAAAGAATAAATAGGAATGACCGAAAAAGTAAATAATTCAAATTCAAAATTAGACTCACCTTTTTCAGCAACACAAATTATTAAATACTAGAAAAACTACAGTGCCAAATCTTGGTCTTTTTAAGCTGAAAAATTAAGACTGCCTTTCTGGAAGTTGTACTTCTACCAAAAGCAGAGATTGAAGTTCTCTTTAGAAATGGCTGGGTGAAATAAAATGGCTTCTGATGGGCAGTGGTTGTGTTGGATTCTAGTTTATGACATTCTGTTGAAGGCTCCAGAAATGTTCTTGTGAACTTCAGAGCACTGAGGATCAGGTTCTAAGAGCACCTGTGGAAAAAACTTTTATGCTACCTAGTTTATATTTACTGTAGGGGAAAAAACCTCCATGCGCATTGCTGAGAGTTTGGGAAAGAGATGCTGAGGGAAGAGAGTGGGTTTATAGTAAAACTAAATAACCTTTCAGTTAATTTGCTGAAGAATAATATACTGCTCTTGAGTGAAATGATGAAATGTAATTTAGGGATGCTGACTAACTTTTTGTATCCAAGAACTCTTCAGGAAATTAAATACTAGTAAGTGGTGTTGCTTTTACCTATTTATATTTAAAGCTGTATTTTTTTTTTTAACAGAAATTAACTCTGAGTGTGGGACAAATTCTTTGTGAGCTGTACCCCCTCAGCACTGAAGACCAGATGAGTATTTCTGGTTGCCTGCTACTCAGTGCAGTATACGTAAAATTTTTTCATATTGATTTATGTAAGAGCAGTGGGACTTCCAGCCAGTGGTTTCTCAGAGGGAAGCTATTTGAGAGAGAGAGGGAGGTATGTAAAAGAGAAATTTATCTAGTAGAGGTATATCTGAGCTTGGCGTGTTAAATGTGTCTTAAGTTGTATAAGTAATTACACAAGTAATTTAGCGTAGTCTTTAAATGACCTCATAAAAGTATTCACACTTTAAAAGTACAAAACCTTTTCTTTCTCCTGAGACCAAAAAAAACAGCAGGCACAAGATTAAAACTTCACAAATGAGAAGTGAATGGGGAATTGGCAGAACATGCACACTCAGAGCAGGAGGCTTGCCGTGAGTTGCTAAGTGAAGCTGTTAAGTGGAACAGTGTATGTGTGGCTGACAGATGTTTTAATTGTGCCAGACGACCAAGGCACACTGTGACAGAGTTGGAGAAGGCTGGGAAAATCTGAAGGGGACACTACAGTGTGACCCTCTTTTCTTTGTGACCCCTCTTTCTTTTGTCCTCACTAATGCTACCGTATAAGCAGGTGATTAACTTATTATGACTAACACTCCAACATTGTACAGATAGACACATGCTCCACTGGTTCCTGATGTGAAGTGTTAGTGCCACGTAGTAGCAGCAAGTGACGGTAAAAGGGCTGGTAGATCATCAAACCTCTATCGTTTGGAGACTAAGAGTCAAGCATTTTTTTGCCTATTTCTGAAGGATATCCTTCCTGTTCTGGCCTTGTGGTTCATAGATCTGTGCTAAGTGAGAGTGGCTCATTTTCCATCTGTTCATATTCCACTTAGCCTTCCCCTAATTAAGAAGTAGAGCCAGAGGGAATTCAAGCTTGTATTTGCCATGATCTATCTCTCTCTGTCTCTCCTTTGCATCTCGCTCAACCCCCCTTACTTTTCCATTCAGAAAACGGAGATGTTGAGTTTCATTCTTTATTTCCTTCCAAGTCTACTACAGACACCTCACTTAAGGAGGAGATGATGTTGCTGGGGATGTCAATGGGTCTCTCTTAGCTGAGTTTAGTCTGAACAAGGAAGCAGAGGAAAAGCTGCTCTCTTTAGGGAAAAGCTGCTCTCTCAGTCAGCTTTTCTTCCAAGGCATTTGTGCACAAATGTTGAGTACAATGTATTTTACTCACTTTCTGTACAAATCATCAATGAAATTTATCTGTGTGTTCTAGCAAAAGTCGTCTGGATCACAGGAGTGTTTTTACCTTGTGCTCTCACGAAACTGCACTTAACAGTAAGAGACAAGTCTATACAGTGTGTCTGATAGCAGTCTGAACTGCAGAGCAGTACAATTCAAATAAATGCATATTTTCCATTTGTGTGATGAACACTAGTACATAACTTTCTTATTATTGTCTGCATAAAGATGAGTGACTTATTCTGGGGTTATCTAGCCCAACCTAAGCTATACTGTTTTTACTTGTCTAGATATGCTTGACATCTAATTTTAAAAGAGAAAATGCCACAGACTTTCCAGTCTTTGTGGTGTGAAGTGTATATTGGACATCGCATGTGGTGTTACTGACATTTTTGTCTGAGAATTCTTACCAGTTACAGGTTTAACTAGTAGCTGTGCTTCTAACTGGCTTAAGTGCAGGACTTCTTGGCCATTTTGTATTTTAAATTACATGAGAAACATTTTCCAACAAGCAATCTCTTCACTTCTAATATATGTAATGTTAATTTGTTAGTATTTGGCAGTGTTGAGTGGGGCACAAAATGCTTTGACTTCTACCGAACAGTCTGGGTCATACAGGTAAGTTAGCTTCACCTACATCAAAAGCTCCTAAATTCTTCTAGTTTGATCCTTTCAGTGAAGCCATTCCTTAGTCTTACTTGATGACTTACCAGTGCAAGCCAATTCTTGTCATCTCTTTACTTAAAGATTCACTGTTGTCATGATCAGACAATGGTATTTGTATTTTATTGAAGACTGATTTCTAACTATAAACACATATAACTAGTATAGTTGAAAAGTAAGGTATTTTGCATGGTACATGGAAGCTTTACTTTAGAAGGAATATGAACTTTTCTTCGTTCACAGAAGTGAGAGTTAAATATTACAAATAAAACTGTCCACAGACAAAACTCAACCATACATTCATCAGCACAAGAAAAGTGGCGATGAGCTTACTAGTAATCAGCACAATACAAGGTAATTATTTTTTCAGCTTTTTAAACCATACTTATTTAATAACTTATGCAAGTATCAAAGGAAAACACAGCAAATAGTAGTATTAACAATGACCTCCATGTTCCACCTTCTTTCAGAGTTCAAAAGAGCTACATTCTGTATCTGAAGAGACCATTATATTGAGGGAGTTACCACAGGAGTGGAGAGTTACTAAAGTGCCAAACAGGTTTTTTAATTAGAGGTTGTTTTTATCTTAAACATGTTTAATGTTTGAACACCTCATCTTCAGCTCTTATTCATAGAGTCAGAATATTGTAGAGAGGGCATTTGGGTTACATGTGCATATATGGAAAGGTGCTGCTTAGCATAAAGTTGGTTGGTTTATTCTAACAAATTAATATGCACGTGGTAAAATAATGGCTGTAGACATTCTTAATTAAGCTTGATATAGGTGACTAAAACTAGTTATCTACTTACAAATAAACTCATCACCATTTCTAATGTGTTAAAGCATTAAGAAGCAGTAAAGTGTGTGCTAAATAATTATCTACATATGTATTATCACAGAATCCTAGAATGGCCTAG
>NW_009725759.1:0-2407 GCF_000703405.1 Apaloderma vittatum
CGTTGGTTTGTCCCCGCAGCTGGCACAAGGCTGGGCGCTTTTGCTGCCCAAACCTTCCCCTGGGCCCTGTCCGTGCACCGGCAGAGAGGCGGCCACCACGCACCGCATGGCCGAGGGGTGCCAGCAAGTGTCACCAGGAAGTGAACGGGTCACAGAGGGATCAATCATCTTGATTTGCTCAGGATCCCCAAGGTCTAGCAGCATGAGCCCTCCTGGCTGCGGCCGCCATGCCGGTCGGCCCTCCCTCCACCCTGGCTGCTGCGGGGCGCCGCCACCTGCCCCGAGTCACGGGCCTCCGTGCCGGCCCTGCCTCGGGAGCCGACTTTGGACTCCTCCGTCACACGAAACCACGCCTTTTGTAACGATGAAAAGCAGCAGGTGGGACATTTCAATCACTACAAGCGTGACACTGCCCTGGAGATGGAAGCGGGGCTGTGGTCGCGTTCAATGGCTCAGGCACCATTCCTTAGGGGAAAATGCTCCCAATCTGACGAGAAATGTCCCCATCTGAGGAGAAATGCTCCTGATTTGAGGAGAAATGCTCCTGATCTGAGGAGAAATGTTCCTGATCTGAGGAGAAATGTTCCCCTCCTGAGGAGAAATGTTCCTGATGTGAGGAGAAATGTTCCCCTCCTGAGGAGAAACGCTCCTGACCTGAGAATCACAGAGTCTCTTGGGTTGAAAGAGACCTTCAAGATTATCAAGTCCAACCATTAACCCAGCGCTGCCAGGTCACTGCTAAACCGTGTCCCTGAGCACCACATCTACATGTTTCTTAAATCCCTTCAGGGATGGTGATTCTACCACTGCCCTGATCAGCCTGTTCCAGTGCCTGATGACCCTTGCAGTGAAGAACTTCTTCCTAATATCCTAATATAAACTAGAGCAGTGTAGATTTAGATTAGACGTTAGAAAAAAGTTCTTTATAATGGGAGTGGTGAAACCCTGGCACAGGTTGCCCAGAGAGGTGGTGGGGGCTCCATCCCTGGAGACATTCAAAGTCAGACTGGATGGGGCTCTGAGCAACCTGATTGAGTTAAAGATGTGGACACAAGATGCTCCTGGGGAGATTCTGACTGGATTCCAGAGGAAACTTTTTCACCACGAGAGCAATTAGACATTGGAATAGTCTTCCAAGGGAAGTGGTGGATTCCTCAGCTTTAGCCAGTTTAAGGCTCAGCTTGACAGGGCGCTGGGCCATCTCATTTAGACTGTATTTCTTTACCTTAAAGAATTGGTCTAGATGATCCTTGGGGTCCCTTCCAACCTGGGATTCTATGATTCTATGTCCCCGCTCACTGCAGGGGTTATTGGACTAGAAGACCTTTAAAGTCCCTTCCAGCCCAACGCTTTCTGTGAATCTATAAGCCTGTGATTCTATGGTTGAGTCTATGAGTCCATGAATGAATCCATGATTCTATGATTCTGTGATTCTATGATTCTATGACTCTATGAGTCTATGATTCTGTGATTCTGGTTCTATGATTCTATGACTGAGCCTATGATTCTATGATTCTAAGATTCTACAATTCTGTGATATTTTTTGATTCTATGATTGATACTGTGATTCTATGACTGAGTCTATGATTCTATAATTCTATGATTCTGTGAAACTTTATGATTCTGATTGATACTATGATTCTATGACTGAGTCTATGATTCTATGAGTCTATAATTCTATAATTCTGTGATTATGATTCTATGATTGATATTATGATTCTATGACTGAGTCTATGATTCTATGAGTTTAAGATTCTACAATTCTGTGATACTGTATGATTCTGTGACTGAGTCTATGATTCTATGATTCTATAATTCTATAATTCTGTGGTACTTTATGATTCTATGACTGATACTGTGATTCTATGATTCTATGATTCTATGATTCTATGAGTCTCTAATTCTATAATTCTGTCATACTTCATGATTCTATGATTGATACTGTGAGTCTATGATTCTATGAGTCTATAATTCTGTGATACTTTATGAATGATTCTATGATTGATATTATGATTCTATGACTGAGTCTATGATTCTATGAGTCTATAATTCTATAATTCTGTGATTATGATTCTATGATTGATATTATGATTCTATGACTGAGTCTATGATTCTATGAGTCTATAATTCTATAATTCTGTGATTATGATTCTATGATTGATATTATGATTCTATGACTGAGTCTATGATTCTATGAGTCTATAATTCTATAATTCTGTGATTATGATTCTATGATTGATATTATGATTCTATGACTGAGTCTATGATTCTATGAGTTTAAGATTCTACAATTCTGTGATACTTTATGATTCTGTGACAGATACTGTGATTCTATGATTCTCTGAGTCTGTAATTCTACAATTCTGTGATACTTTATGATTCTATGATTGATACTGTGATTCTATGA
>NW_009725760.1:0-2605 GCF_000703405.1 Apaloderma vittatum
TTTGGTTACATATTGTAACCCAAGACAGGCAATCACTCACCAGCTCCCACAGGCGGATCAATGCGCAGCCAATTTCCAAGCAACAAACATCTTGGAACGCACTCTCCAAGCCCGTTTGTTACTGCTGAGCATGACAACATGTGGCACAGAAAGCACCTTCAGCTAGCTGTCAAGGGTTTGAGCCTGGTGGGGCTTTCGGCAGCAGGGGGAGGGCTGTGAAAGTGGCTCCCCGAGAAACTTCGAGAGCCTCCCTCAGCCCCACATTAAAATCGGACCCACTTCTGGCCAAGGGCAGGCCACCCACTGCCTTTGTGATCAATGTATTTAAGAGGGAAAATCTGAGTCTCTCTCTTCTTGTCTCTCTCTCTCGTCCTATCTTTTGTGTTGGTTTTTTATCTTCTCTTGGGAGGAGGGTGTTGGTGAGAGGAAAGCAGAACAACGTGGCCAGTAATGAAAGCAGGGGAGAAAAGCACCAGAGCAGAGCATTTCCCTGGAGTCCCATGGTGAGTGAGACTGCAGGAAGGTGATGCCTGCAAGCTGAGGGGATCGACAGCGGCAAAACATCCAAGATGCAGTGGCACACGGAGGACCCGCTGCCAGGGGGGAAAGAAACCAGGTGGAGTGGAGGACACACCCAAAGTGACCCCAAGGTCCGTCCTACACTGGTGGGAAGAACTCACTCGGAGGAAGAGGATCACCTCCCTGGAGAGGGACACCACGCGGCACCAGGGACAGACTGCGAGAAGGCCTCTTGCCCGAGGAAGAAGAACTGCCATGGGCAATGAGTAATGGCCGGACAGACTGCACCCTCCACCCCTGCCCTCGTGTCCCTATGAGGGGGAGGGTGAGTGTATTTAAGATTGGGTGGTATTTATTTATGTATTCCTCCCACTAGCCTACTCTGAGCTAGTCAATAAAACGGTGGTGGTAAAATAAATTTACATTTTCTCCCTGTTTATTGCTTGTAACTGTAAGTGATGAATTAACCCTTCCTGTCCCAATCGCAATCCCTGAGCCTTTTTTGTTGCATTTTCTTGCTCCTCACTCCCCATAAGCAAGTAGCCAAGTGGTTTTTGTTGCCGGCTGAGGCAGCCCGCTTAAAGTGTGACACCAGCCGAGGTCAGCTGTCCTGGCTGTGTCCCCTCTGCACGTTTTACCTACCTGCAGCACTCAGGGCCGGGATGCTGAGAAAAAGAGAAAGCCTTGACACTGTGCAAGCAGTGCTCAGCAACAGCCCAAACACCATCCCTGCCAGAACTAGGTACTGAGATCTGGAGATTAGTTCTAATGCATGTCTGGAACTAGTCAAAGGAAAGACATTATTCATGAAGTTTCTTATCATGTAGACTTAATTATCTATTTTAATTGCATGTGAAAATATCTAAAAATGCACTGATATTAGAAGAAGAGGTACTGTCATACTCATGAAGAAAACAAGGTCAGAAAAGTCAAATTGACTGAACTGGAGCACAGTGCAAAAAGTGATAAAAAGTAGTCAAGTAATTCAGAAGGTAACATCTGAATGCAGTGGTGCTATATAAGAACACTGTTAACACATTCCTGGTACATCTTCAGGCAATGCCGTACCCTGTCCTTAGCATTTTACACAGCATTTAGAAGTCAATCAGTCAGATGCTGAAAATTACTCTGAGCTTTTTGTTTTAAATTGAGGTTTTTTACACAATTATTTAAAACGGCATTTAAAGTCATTAAAAACAAAAGAGAAAATGATGCAAGTTAATATCCAGTTGCAATAGGCTCCTATTTCACGTTCATTGGTGTGTGGTCAAAATGTGGACAATGTATTCCTGCTTATGCAAGAAGAAACTAGTCAAAAAAGAATTATTGACTCAGAGAAAATATAAGTGAACACTTCAATTAAAAACACTACGTTCAAGCAAAGTTCTTCCTCTGCATCAGAAGCTGGAAAAGAAGTTATAAAGGATGGAATAGTAAATAGAAAATTTAATCAGCCACAGTTTGAATTAATGTGACCAAACCTATGGAAAGCTGAGTTTAAGCAAAATTTCAACTTCTCCTTCTCTATAGAAGGTCTAACTGATGATACCACCACTTTTATTCTATTTTTGCTGTCTAAAGCTGTAGTCTTCTCTTCCCAACAAACATATTGTGCCCATTCCCATTTCTACTGTGTACGTCCAATAATAAAAACACAGTGATTTTTTTTTTTTCAGTGAGTAATTTTTCTCAGTTCTGGCTTTCTTTTTGTGTTGGACTTTTCTACTTCCAGAGCATTGTTAATCAACAAACGTCAGTGCAATGACCTACGAACTCTGAAACCGATGGTCCTTTGAAGACATAACTGACTATCTAGCATGAAAATTAAATGTTGGCAACAAAGGAATAAGACACAAAGATGAAAAAACAGAAAATCATCAAGATAAAAAATATTTATGTGTTTATTACTATAATTAAGAAGCTATGAAGTCAGCATTATTTAAAAGCAAACAGAGCTGCTGGAAGAAAAGATGACGGACTGCAAAAATATAAGCAGTAGTTCCTCTGAATTCCCCCCAGTGCAACATCCACGTGTCTCTTAAACACCTCCAGGGACGGTGACTCAACCACCTCCCTGGGCAGCCTG
>NW_009725760.1:2699-12067 GCF_000703405.1 Apaloderma vittatum
ACAGGGGAGACCAGCCGCCCCCCCCGCCTCTGTACAACCTCCCTTCGGGTAGTTGTAGAGAGCAATGAGGTCTCCCCTCAGCCTCCTCTTCTCCAGGCTAAACAGCCCCAGATCCCTCAGCCTTTCCTCATACGACTTGTGTTCTAAACCCTTCACCAGCTTTGTTGCCCGACTCTGTACCCTCTCCAGCACCTCAGTGTCCCTCTTGTAGTGAGGGGCCCAAAACTGGACACAGCACTCGAGGTGGGGCCTCACCAAAGCCAAATACAGGGGCACGATCACCTCCCTGCTCCTGCTGACAGCACCATTCCTGACACAGGCCAGGATGCCATTGGTCTTCTTGGCCACCTGGGCACACTGCTGGCTCAAGCTCAGCTGGCCATCAATTGATAATCTTGAAAATCTTAAAGTTCTCTTCCAACCAAGGAGACTCCATGATTCTGTGATCATCTCACTAGTGTTGATATATTGAAAGACAGAGATATTCTGATGTCTGTTTCCCATGTGGTGACAAAAGCAATGACACCCTTGGTTCAACTCATGTAGCCTACACTGCTTCGTAACCTACCTCCCACTACCCCTCATCTCTCAAAACTTCCTTGATCATGTCTAAACAGAAAGAGCTTTTAGATGCAGGTACTGTTCCACACTACCTCACTTTAAGTTTCCCCTCAAGGTCCACTTAAAAGAAATCTACAGTTCTTCTGTATGTGAGAAAGCTCAGCTGTCTCAGTGAAAGTACAGATTATTCCACTATAATGACCATGGGGTTTTTTTCAGTCCTTTACATATATCAAATATCAGCACTTCCATGAAAAACAGAAATGTGCATTTGTTAGGGGAATAGGAAACAGATATAGTACTTAGCCATAACTGGGACAGGAAGAAAGTGCTGAATTAGAGATTAAGACTGATCACACGAACAGTGCAGTCTCAAAACTCGGTAATATTTTAAGTAAAAGCCGTAAGCCAGACAGTAGTTTTTTAATATAGGAAGCATTTTTCAGATTAAAGTTAGAAGAAAGAAATCTCTGAGAAAGAAGTCTCCAGATTCTACGACAATAATTTTTCTTTGTACACTTCCCACTTGAAAACCGAATGGGATCCTGAGACAAAACTAGTCTCCGACTAATTAAACAGCTGTTTCACTGCCAAACCCAGCGCAGGGGACATGCTAAAACAGCTGATTTGACCAACTGGTTTCAAACACTTCTAGAGTATCTTTCATGGCCAAAAGAATTCTGCTGTGAAGTTCTGTTTGGCGACCACAATAATTCTGCCACCAATATTTCCTTCCTGCTACTCCTGTTCAACTTAAGATTGCAGAGAAACTATATTAGAATCCAGAGCAGAAATAAACAAAGGAAAATAAACAATGTATTTCAAAACAGATATACACTGGAGGCTATCCATCCTCTCTCTGTACCATTCATCTGGAATAAATGAGAAATTATCTTTAAACGCCCAAGACGCACTAACAGCAAGAGCTTCAAGTAGTCACTGGTGGCAACCATACACGAAGACAGTATTTCCTTCTCATTAGACAACAGTCACCCCTTGACTACCTCAGACCAATTGAGATCTCAGGATGAGTGTCAGTCTTTCCTGATAAACATGGAAAACTCTATATGATTATGTGATAAAAAGGATCAAAACTGCTGAACATCACAGTACTTCTGCTGAACAGGCTTAAGCAACAGCTGATGGAACTAGTGATAAAACGTGTTGGTGTAGCATGACAGACAGCTCAAGGCATAAATCTGGTGCTGACAAAGTTTTTCATTTTCCCGGGATTTCAAGAAATAGCAATTTTTTTTTCCTCATTGAATTCTGGTACAGAGACCGGTTAGATGGGTTCTAATCAATTTATGCTGATATCATGGGAACACTAAAACAATATCCAAAGAGAAAACAAATTCAAATTCACTTCACTGAACGCAGTGAATAAGTATGTCTGGAAAATGAGCCCAATCCAGAACAGAGAAGATAAAGACACAAAAAAACTCACAAAACACCTCCCTCTGTCATGTTTTCATTTAAGATGAAGTTAGGGAAGACATCTCAAGATCTTTTAATATGGAAATATCTAAGAAAACTCATTTCTTTTTTGTGCTTAGCAGTAAAGATACAAAAGAAAGCATGGGTAAAACTGTTAGAAATATCCTTGTTAAGTAGGTTTCACGGGGCAAAAATAAAGTGCAGATCTGGTAATATATGGTACAGACACAAAAGCACATGCTTTCAGTAACAGGCTTTCAGCCAGATGGAAATTATGACAGAGTTTATCATTTATATTATTACAGTGCCTAGAAACCATATGCATTGGCCCAGAATGCTTCTCTGTGGAGCATCCTATTCAGAATACAAAAGCCTGGTACTAAACACAAGCCTGCAGCACAATGCATTTTAGGATGAGCACAAATAAAATAAATCAATACACAAGAATAATATTTTACTCGGCTGAATAAGAATACAGTAACTTTGGTGTTACACCAAAAACTCTCTTATTCACAGAGCTAACTCCTCTAACTGAATAAAAATCTTGGTTTTTATACTGGCAGTCACAGAAACAAGAGAAATGCAACGGAAGGTAGGTTTATGAATTTATCTTCAAAACCTGTAAAATGAAAATTTACTGAGAATTTCTCCTTAATACTACATTCATACGCTCCACAGTATGCCTGAAATTCTTTAAACATATTTGCTTACCTTTGTTACAGCTTTTGAAGAAAAGGTAATTTCATCAATAAAAGTGACAATGTCTTCTGGATCAAGTCTATCGAAGTACTTCGAACATATATCATATGCATGTAGCCACTCATCCAGGGTTTCTGGTATTTTTTTAATAAGATGGTGATCGCCACTACAAAAAAGTTTTTGTAGCCAGACAACATAGACAGAGCTGGGTGATAGCATGCCGCCATCTTTTTTGGGAATTTTGGGAGCCAGTTTGGAAATAGATAAAATATTTTGACTCGTAAGGACAGGCTCCAGTGTTTCCAGAGGGTTTTCATTTTCATCTATTAGCTTTTTGTAGTTAAGACCTATTGACAGAAGGAGAAAGAGTGAAACAGAAGTTAAACGTAATTAAATCTACTCAAACTCTATGTGTAAAACAATCAGCATTAAAGCAGCATCTGCAGATCTAGAAAGACTCTGCTCCATCTCCTTTCACAGCCATACACTGATAGACTGGGAAGGTATTTATGATGTCCTGCTGCATGTGAAATCCTTGGAAGGTATTTTACCATTACATATCGATACAAACTAAAAAAAAAACAGATTCTCAAAGAAACAAGAAAATATATATATATACTGCATAGAATCGTGCTACTATTTTTTTAATATAAAGCCCAGAAAACCATATGCACCTGAGGATGTAAGTCCTCATTAACTAAGAAGATGTAATCTGATCATATAAGAATTGTTACTTACTACTTATCTCAGCAAAAATGCAAGGCACTAACCACAAGTAAACTAAGCAAGGTCAGCTAGGGAACAGGACATGTAGGCCCATTTACATGAATATCTATATAATACATCAGCCTTGTCATTATTTTGGCTCTTCCAAGAAGAAAACTCCTGCAAATTATTCTAGCAACAACAAATTATTTCTAGCAGCAGTACTATTTTATTCTCTACGCATGTAACTCTTATGACAACTGACTTGTATGGCCATGTTTAGACACATCAATAAGAATTGAAGATAACCTCTCCTTCCCTAAACCACTGTTGTCTATTTTTCGTCCTGCAATACATGAACTCATATGCATAAACTCTCCAAATTCTGCAGCAAATTAAGTGTCTGATACACATGAGGTTCCAGTATTGAACAATTAATTCATCTCCACAGCAAGTAATCCCATACAGTACATAATTTTCATTCTGAAACTGGTTTTGGAGTTATTCAACTGAAATTCAAGGTACTGCCAATACTCAACTAAAGCAAACTGAAACTAGTGTTCAAAATTTCAGAGTGGTTTCCAGCTGCTCGCTTTTACAGGCATTGTATGATGACAGTAGGACAAATAATGTAGTTCTGCAAAAGCAAAAGGTAACATCAAGGATAAACAACAAAATAGCCCTCTTTAAAACACACAAATAAAATGCATAAAGTTCCTTATATATAATGTAATTCAGACTTTTGAAAGGTAAGTTGTCTTAAGTTGTTTGAGGAAATTGCTGTTAAACTTGCAGTGTTAAAAATTGTGCTCTACGAAGTCTATGAATTCAATATGAACCACTGCCAATAATTTTAACTCGCGTTGCCAACAGAAACCTGGTTTTAAATATTTTTTTGTTTGCTTTGATAAAGCAAGCTAAATTTCCAGTAATATGAAGAGAAGAAATTTACTCCTGTAAGATATCACTAACCTACTAAATTACTTTCGTTCATTTGATATGCTCATTGAAAAATAAAATTAATTGGAGAGTATTAACCAGATATGCATAATCACGTCAACACTCACATAACAGAATAATAAATACAGCTATGAAGAAAAGAAACATTTATTTTCCTACCTGGTGCAACTGCTTTGAATTTTTTCAGGAGTCGGATGTGAGTTTCAGGTTTAACAGCATGCTTCACCGCTTCCGAGCAACCACAGTTCTCAAGAAGAGTGAAGTAATAAAGCAACCGCTGGTGATCTCTGCCTTCAATACTTGGGTAAACATATTTAACCATGTGTTCAAGTAAGGTTTCAGGATTGGTTTTCAAAGTCTCAAACAGACCAAGGCTTTGTGCTCTTTCTTCTATTTCCTGTGTCAATAACCTGCATTTAGAAATTATTTTAGCTTTAAAGACCTGGCTGTTCCATGAAAGACTCTTCAGCTGCACACTTGGGAAACAGGATAATACTTTCCTTCATTTACGGTTCAACTTTTTAAGACGTTTTGAAAGAGTAAATAGTTATTCCTAAATTTTTAGATAGCTCTTTTCTTCATAAACAAAAGCTAATAAGCTCTCATATTTCCTGATCTTGCTGTCTTGGACATGTGGATTAAGGGTTGTGAACACTGAAGCATGATTCAAAACAGCCTTTCACATCTTTAAGTACAGCCATAAGTAAAAGTAGACATATGTCTGAGTATGTGCACAGGAAGCCTTTTAAAAAAAAAAAAAATATTGAAAAATGCCCCAAACTAACATGAAACCAAACAAACCCAAACCAAACAAACATGAAAACAACCCAAACCAGAAAACAAAACAAATCTCACAGCTGAGTGATGCTAGAAAATCCTTTTGCCCAAGTAGAAATTCTCCCAATCTACAACATTCTATTTTCTGTAGTCAGTGGGCACCTGTGCATGCTGAGAGATATTATCACCACTGAAAATTGGCTCTTGCCCACTGGTTAATCTATTTGACACTATTACTCATGCTTTGCATATTTTATTTGACAGTTTTATCAAATTGCTTCTCAAATTGTCATCCATGAAAGCTTACGAAAATACCATCAAATCTTGGGTTGACCTCAGCCAGTCTCACTGCTTCAGGACATTTTTTTTCCAGACCTTTTTGCAAAAAGAATACATTAGCTCTTTGACAACATGAATTCAGGCACCTCCAGCTGGCACATAAACGATAGCTGAATGCAATCACCCCTTTCTTCCTCAGCTGGGAGAAAAATGGATGTCTACCAAGGCTCAGGTCTCATGCTAAGTTTATACTTTTCTCAATTGAAAGTTTTACCTAAAATCTAAGGAAAGAAGGAACCTACAGATGACTACCACCTTGACTCTCTCCAGAGTCCAATCATAAGCCACATTACGTAGTGCATTTCATTTTGAAATTTGATGTCTTCTAATTCCATTTGATTTTCTTCTACCTTTAACACTGATTAAATAAGAATTTCAACATCAACTTGTCCCAAGTAAAAATACCGCATGTAAAGTTAGTGTTTCTCTTCAATATGCATGTAAAATATGTCTCCTTTTCATCCCTAAAGATGATTTTCTTACAGCGAATACCACAAACACCACCTTTTCTCAGTTTAAAAATTATACTTCCTCAGAAATCAAAGATTAAGGTATTTTTGAGTTATTTTTACATCTAGAACTACCCCAGTTAGGTTGTTAACTTGTAAGCATTATTTTAATTCTCTAAATTGTTGTCGTTTGCTAAGTGTTCTACCATATTAATTGAAATAAAGCATCATTCACTCAATATCAAGCAAAACAGACACTCGGACCTGATGCACTTCAGGAGTGTGATTTGAATATATTTTTCTGTCCACAACCAAATTTCAAACTAAAGGCTAGATAGACAGTGAAATTATAATCAATAGCATCTACAAGGCTTTGCCATGTGTTATTTGGGGAAAGGCTGGTCATGGATAGGGAGGGTTCACCATGCTCTTCAGAAAGATTCTGGAATAATAAGATTTTGTGACAGGCAAACATAAAATTTTCTGTTTCTGAAATCACAAAATACATCTTATAGATTTTTTCAGTGACAGAACGCGCTCAGATCCATCAAAAGACACAATCGCTTTTCCAGCAAATTTAAAAAATGTAATACCAAACAATTTTCATCAGACTCAAATTCACAGCATAATAGAAAAACATGTGTGATGTTTATTTGTCATCAAGTAATCAAAGAAATAGCTAATGCAAACTATCTAAGTGCTTCTTTTGAGCTCCTCCCGACATAAAGTAGCTTATAGAAATACTGCATATTTGGTTAAAGAGATTAAGTCTTAGAATCAACTTCAGTTCAGAATGAATGCATAACGAGGCATGCATTATTAATACCATAATCCCAAGACTAAAATACACTGTAATGGCCATATGCTGTCAATCAACTTTAAAATGAGATTATGATACAACAAAAACATGCTCAGCAGCATATTATGCTATTATACATCAATTTTCAAGACTTCTTTGAATTTCATTAGGGAAAAGGTTGTTACTTTGTACTTCAGTGATTTCAGAATTCTATGAATATTAAACTCATGGAGGACAAGAACAAAGAAGATTATAAAAAACTGTTGCAAAATACCCCAGGTAATATTCTAGTCTCAGAGAAGTCAGCTGGCTCTTTCACATTCACCCTAGTGTTGCATGTTTATATCATGACTGTCTATTTTGTTTAAAGCACTAAATAATTTTCTTGAGGAGGCAAAGAAAAACCTCAGTACGTTATTTCATCTTCTCAGATCTTGCACCAATGTCTACTAGGCTTCGCTTTTTAGGCCTCATGTTTTATAAAATATTTTAATGCTTTTTAATTAATAGTTAATGTTAGGAGGGCTACAAATACCGCTGCAAGCTAAAGCTGCCTGCAAAATTTAAAATTTGAAACAAACTAGACTAATTTGATCATGTCTGTCAGAACACTAGAGAAGAGCTCCTGTGTTACACAAGGGGCTCTACATCATCGTCATCTGAATGTCCTACTCAGTCAAGTAGCTTAGTCCTTCATCCAATGAGTTGATTCATTTTTCAGTGGGCGAAAAGTACTTGTTGGATTGACAAGATGTTCAAGTTCAAAAACAAAACAAAACAAGGCCCTGGAACTACGTCTGGAAAAGAAATGAAGAGCATCCATTCCCCTCGTGCCCCCCACCAATGCCAGGTCTGCTCTGCCGCAATCTAGAAGGCTAGAAAGAAATATTGTTTAAAAAGTGCTTCTTTAAAAAAACTGTAACTGAGATGAATAGAAGAATAATATGAATGGGAAGCTCTAATATATTTATTTCTTTTGCTATTACGTAAAAGAGAGATGAATAAGTAGCAGAACTTTTTTTTAAAAAAAAGGAATAATTATATAAAAACTATCAAGCTTCAGGATATGTATCAAGGAACTGTAAAAATAAAGCCATGGAAAGTAAAGAACAGGAACTCAAGTCCTGGGACATACAGACTTTCATCCTTGCTTGTAACACCTATTTTTGTGGCTGGTTACAGAAGCATCACATTGAAAAGACAAAAATTCCCAAGCTATCATAACATAAGAAATACAAGAACACAAATCACCCTCTACTCTGAATAGACTTCGGTTTTCTCACAGGTTAAGACGTGTTGCTGTGTAACGCAATTTTATGTGTATTTGCAGGGGAGACAACTTACCCACTGTCGGTGAACAAAAATTCCAGATGGGTCATGTAAACTTCCCAAAGTGGAACACTGTATCGCTGAGCCAAAGAGACAGCAATCTTGTAGACATTTTCTTCAAGTGTTCTTATAAGAGAAGAGACATGAAAGAAGACAAGGAAAAATTACACTAAGCCTTAGAGACATGACATGAAAACAAATACTTTCATTAGAAAACTAATTATTTCTTTTTAATATTTTGTTTCATAAACCAAGAAAACAGAATCACTGTTAATTAAAAATAGATAACATTTGTCTTCTTGGATTTGCTTTAACTTTGTGCTTTATTTGAGAAAAAGAAAAAATAATATAAGACTACAGAGGTATTTGGAAGACAGGCACCTACTCCACACACACTTTGCTTCTCAATGAAAGTTCCTGCCTAATCTTTGCACTAAAGCAAAAACCTCAGTTTTCACTCCATTTCAATTACAAAATGGTAAGGCCCAAATCAGGAGAGAAGTGTCATAGTTAACATTTATTTGATTTAGTTGCAGAACCTACAGTGATTTGGCATGACTGGTATGTAGGTCCTCAAAGCTCTTCCCAGATTTCACAGACAGAAACACTCCGCATTTGCAAATTAAAAGATATAAAGATGTCCAGTTCCACTATGTAAACACCCTAGAAATAGTGAAAACTTTTTTTCCTGTTACTGTATATCCCTTTAACAAATCAAGAGGTGAAGACTCTGTTAAGTGATCAAAGCCTGAAGTTAACTTCATATCTATTTTTACTAGTCCACTGAAGCTAGTATGGTTCAAATGGACACATATGGTTCTTGCTTTTAGGCTGGTATAGAATCACAGAATCAAAGAAACATCAAGGTTGGAAAGGACCTTAAGATTATCAAGTCCAGCCCACAGCCCTACACCACCCTAACACTAAACTCCTGAAGTGTCACATCCAGCCGTTTTTTAAACATGTCCAGGGATGGTGACTCCATCATCTCCCTTTGCAACCCATTCCAGTGCTTCATCACCCTTTCAGTGAAGTTTTTCCTAATATCCAATCTAAACTTCCCCTGGTGCAGCTTGAACCCATTCCCTCTTGTCCTATCACTATTTACTAGGGAGAAGAGGCCAACACCCGTCTCACTAGAGCTGCCTTTCAGAGAGTTGTGGAGAGCAACAAGGTCTCCCCTCAGCCTCCTCTTCTCCAGGCTGAACAGCCCCCGCTCCCTAAGCCTCTCTTCGTAAGACTCACCCTCTAGTCCCCTCATCATTCTGGTTGCCCTTCTCTGCACCTTCTCCAGCACCTCAATGTCCTTCCTG
>NW_009725760.1:12224-13570 GCF_000703405.1 Apaloderma vittatum
GAGTCGACTGTCCACCAACACCCCCAGGTCCCTCTCTGCCTGGCAGCTCTCCAGCCACTCCTTCCCAAGCCCATAGCGCTGCTGGGCGTTGTTATGGCCAAGGTGCAGGACTCGGCATTTGGCCTTATTGAAACTCATGCGATTGGCCTTGGTCCAGCGAGTCAGCCTGTCCAAATCTCTCTGAAGAGCCTCTCAACCTTCCAGCAGATCAGCACTTCCTCCCAGTTTTGTGTCATCTGCAAACTTACTAAGGGTGCATGCCATCCCCTCACCCAGGTCACTGGTAAAGATGTTAAACAGGAGTGGTCCCAGCACTGGGGGACACCACTCGAGACTGGCCGCCCGCTGGATTTAACTCCGTTGACCACAACTCTTTGGACTTGGCCATCCAACCAGTTCCTAATCCAGGCAAGAATATGCCCATCCAGGCCATGGGGCAGCCACCTTTTCTAGGAGAATGCCGTGGCCAACAGTGTCAAATGCCTTGCTAAAGTCAAGGTAGTTGCCTACCAGCCTTTCCCTTATCCAGTAAGCGGGTCACCCTGTCACAGAAGGAGATCAGATGAGTCAAACAGGACCTGCCCTTCATGAACCCATGCTGACCACGCCTGATCACCTGGCTGTCCTGCATGTGCCTCATAATACAGCTCAGCAGGACCTGCTCCATCAACTTTCCCGGAACCAAAGTTAAGCTGACAGGTCTGTAATTCCCCAGATCGTCCTTTCAGGCTGGTATAGAAGCAACATGATTAGGGCTGATGCTGTTTTTTGAGGGGGTTGGTTTTAGTTTGTTTTTTTCTTCAGGATAATTTCAAGAAAAATACTATCTGTTTGTAATTACATCCTAGTAGACCTGTCATGAACAACTTCTTAAAACATTTATTTAACAGGAATACTGCTGACCATATTGTTTTAGATTCTTAAATTAAAAAGTTGTATGGGACTAAGGAAAAAAGCCTTATACAACATGAATTATTACAAAGCACAAGTGCAACTGTCAGTAAATTAGTTTACAAAACTAACATTAATATAAGACTTAGGTCAACTCCATGAACTTGAGTGACCTTATTTTATGTTTAACTTCTTCCTAAGATTCTTTATACGGTTTTCTACAATCTTGAATGGTCTTACTTTAATATTTATTGCATGATCCTGAAATGGGAATGCAATGTTTGTAAGTGATTAATGTCTGATGCCTCTTTGTCTTTTGGGAGGGTTAGGGGGAAGATTTTGTGGAGCAGCAATAACTTTTAGTACATTTTCTATACCATTTATTATATACCGTCTATATATTTATTTATTTCAAGATAAATAAAAGTCTTTATTTTAATACACTTAAGTAAATC
>NW_009725760.1:13601-18146 GCF_000703405.1 Apaloderma vittatum
GAGGAAAAAAAAGCATTAAAAGAACAATAAACCCACAGACTACTCTGTCTCTCCTGTTCCAATGGCCATGGCACCTCCCCTTTGGTTTTCCATCACAGAAAGGCTTCCTGCACCCAACCTCTTGCAACTAGACTCAATACTTCAATGCAAAGAGAAGAATATTTTTTAACCCAGCAAGCAATGATTTATGTACAAAAGGATGATGATCTAAACTTCTTCAAAAATAATAAGAGTCATCTAATCTGTCAGAGGCAGATGCTCTATTTTATTTTTTGACATTTAGAAGTGTCATGACAACATCACTATGGAAACTCCAGATTAGTAGCCCCAGTTTGTGCCAGTTGTCACTCAATAAACAAAAGCAGATTTTTTTTTTAACCAGGGATACACAGCAGCTGTTGACAATCACACTGCATTTAAACTTAGTTTTCAGAAAGCATTTGATGTACTGTCAACAATCAGTTAAATTGAAGGTGAAGATTGATGCAGGAACTGCACACCAAGTATGCCACTGGCTAAGAAAAAGATAACAAGATATTTGGGGAAAAGGTACGCTGGAGGTGATGACGTTAACAGCAGTATACTGCAGGCTAGTCCTCGCAAAGCATCAGGGAGAAAAGGCTGTGTCTGCACTGGCAACAGAGCAGAGAAGCGGAGCAAAAGTGCATACAGGGGTTCAGAAGCTGATGTCACTAACGACAGCTGAAGTACATTCAAAGTGGTTTTATACAGGACCTTCTAGTTTACGCTTCTAGAAAGGGACCTAGTCCATATGCACTAAAATTATTCTGAGAACCAAATAAGCCCAAACTAAGTTATGAAATTCAGATTGATTGATACCTACACAAGTTCTCTAAAACGCTAAAATAAGTATTTCAGATTAGTGATGTAAGACAAAGAAAGAACCAGTGTTAAATCATTAAAATCAACTTCTGATTTCAGCGTTTTAAGAGAAGCAGTGAAGATGCTTGAGAACTAACCTTGATTAAGCCTGTGAGACACTTAGTTCTTTAAATATTTGATAAATAATGCATAATAAGCTCTAATGACAATATACCAAACAGGGAAGATAAAACTGACAACTATTTGTTAAGTACTATTAGCAAATTGCTCATTCATTACCAATCTGTTTTGTAAATAAGACACCATCTCTTCCAGGTGTTGTTCTTGCAAACAGTACTTCATAAAAGATTAAAAACATGAGACACTTAATGATAATTCAAAAATAAGAAAAATATGCTACATGATTATAGGGAATTTGCAGATTGTTTTCATTAGAAAATGCAGATTAAGAGTCTGCTGAGAAGATTAAAGCAAGGAAGCTGCACAGTGAGCAAGTAACTGGATCTTTGCAACTGCCTAATACGGAACCACTGCTCTCACTCACATGCTATGAAGTCTTATTTGTACTAACCCTTTCACATCATCTTTCTACTTCTGCTTACTATAAGCAACTTTCTCTTTTGAAATTAGGTTAAAAAATAAAAAGTTTCTAAATGCACAGAACTCTTCCTTTGACAGTGTAGAAGCTATTCATTTGTGATTGTCTTCAAAATACATAGAGCATACTCAATAATTCTGCGCAGTATACATGTATGCAGATGTTAAAATGCTCTGCTGAAATGAAAAGACAGTACTATACTACATTTCTTTTTTTCTGTTCTCAATAACTGAAAAGTGAGACAGAAGCATTCTAAATATCAGAACATGCGCAGTGAAGGCTTCAATACTTCCAAACGACTACAGGGGAAAAATATTAGAATATACCGTAGCTTTAACTAAATTACTTAAAATACAGTTTAATAATTTCTTAATTTTTTTTACTGTTCATCACTAACTTTGATGCTTGGGCATATCCTCATTGACTGCTATGGCAGATTTACAGGAGATGAAAGGAAGAGATCATACCTCCACCTATGCTCTGATTCAATTAATCCCTAATTAGCAGTTAATACATAAAGAGTTATAGCTTCCAATAAAAGTTATCAATTCATTTATTCGAGCAGCATTTCATTTCTGCAGAGTAGTTGAATAGAAAAGGCTCCAACTATAGCAAACCTTACAGTGTAAATATCTAAAGTAACTGGTAATTTATCCCTTCTAAAGGTCAGCACTACTCTCAATTTACTTTCCTGATTTAAAACTCAGAGTAATTCCATTTTAAAATAAAAAGAAAGAAACATAATAGACATTACGTACTCTGCCAATCCTAGTATTGTTTCTCTCTTGTACTGTCCATCTGCTGTAAACCTCTGCACATCCACACCTTTGCCAAGTCCTTGCAGAATCTGAGCTTGAGTGAAATCCAACAGTCGCTCGTTGTAGTAATGCAGCTGATTTATCAAGGTTGCGATTTCTTCAGGCCAGTCAGCATAACCGTACTGAGTCACGTGTTTTGTGACCATCTGAATCAACTCTTTTGGATCAGCCTATGAAAACAATTGAAAATAAACTAAAAAAAAACCTCTGTAAATTTATGGGAGAAAAAAAAAAAAAGATTATAATGCGTTTAGAACAAAAAATATTTTTTTCCACTTCTGTAAAGTTCTAAGTACAACAGAATTCCAAGTTTTTGTAAGAGCTATTTGCTACGACATTGAAATATTATTTTTTTTAAGCTTTCGACTATTCCAAAAGCTACAAAAATTCAGACTTACCTAACCAAGTTAATAGAAGCAAGTATTTCACTACAACTGAATTAATTTGTTCTTAAATCCCTCATTTTTATTAAGATTGAACTAGACAACTGATTGGTAAAACACTTCAAGATATCGAAGAAAACTTACCAAATCTCTCCTCGGTTACAAACAATATAAGCAAGTTGAATTTAAAACAGACTCTATCTCAAAAATAAGAATGGAAACAACACTGTGAACTTTCTTTGTTGCTGAATTTCTGTACAGTTGTATTACACAAAACTGATAAAAGGAATAGCTTAGCATTTTAAGTGTCTAGCACTGATACTTTCGAAGAATAGGAAGAATTGCAGGATTTGAAAATTACACACAAGGCACTGCCTACACCCCGAAACCTTCAAATAATTAAATATTGATCCTCCATGGATTAGCAAAACCTTTGTTTTCAACATACTTTCATCACAAATGAAACTTAAATTTCTCTCTTGGAAATTATGCACCAAGTGCGTATTTAACTTCTGTATTCAAAAACCCACATAGCCAAGGAACAATTTAGATCATGAAACAAGTACAATTTGCCTGTTTAAAATGAGAAAGGAGCACATGTACTGCAGAGATTTCCCAATAATCTCAAGATGTGGACACTCAATACCTTGATTTCTCTCTTCCATGAAAAACGAGGCCAACAGCAGCAGAATGCCATAAGGAAGCACCGTGACCTCTGTGTAACACCCGCTGAGGCAGGAGTGCCACCAAAAAACCACCTGGACGTGCCAACTGCAGCCGAAATACTCTCCCAAAGAATCAGCTGATTTAATTGCTGTGATCTCAAAAAAACTACATACTGGACAAATATTATTACAGAATATTCCTGCTAAATTAGAAGCTCAACTTATGAACACTAACTAGAGTAAAACACGCCCCAAATGTTTGAAGCCTAAGGCATGTCTGAATTTTTCCAGGACTTGCTGGTCATTCTAAATTGATTTCTTTCTTTCTTTTTAAGTCTTAGCAGACAAGCTTCTCACTAAGCCATATTAAATGCTACAGGGCATTCTTTTTCTTCTCCACATGACAGTCTTCTGAAGCCCTCTAAACATTGCAAATTCATTGATTTTATAAACAACATCAGTTGTTCTTTCAAGGTTGTTTAGGAGATTGGTAACAGAATAATAAAACCTGAGAAAAGAGATAAGCAAGCAGAGCAGTACCTCTACGATACAATTGTATCGACTGGAAACCAATCCACTGCTTATTATGTGCCCTGGTATCTCATTTTAGGTGAACACCAGAAAACAGAGCATGGAGACAGTCAAAGTCAGACCAAGACAAGAAAACCTGTTTAACATAAACTGTTTAAATCCTCTGTACAGTTCACTGAGAAAGGCAGGTTCCTTTGACAGCCTGTGAGGACAAACTGACTTCTGTTAGGTGTTCCCTCTCTCAATTAAGAGTAGAATCCAGTGCACGTCCCACCTGGCTGCTCATAAACTACACAAAGATAATCTTTAACGTAGTTTCAAACAAATATGCCAGAACCTCTTTTTGAGAAACAAACTTCTGAAGGTGAAAAGATAATATTTTTAATAAGTTTACTGAACAGCACCTATTTTTTCACCCCTAAGCAGAACTAAACTTGAGTATTTACAACAATAACTTAAAATAATACTCACTGCTATGAATGGTAGATTAAAACCATTTTCTTCTTGGTCTACTGTAGTCTTCAATACATGGGGCAATCATCATCTTTAAACATGAAATTTCTTGTTTAAAAAATAATTTGCCCCTTTACTTCTAATGACAATATTCTAAGTTATCACCCTCTCAGAGGACATAGAATCATAGAATGCATTGGGCTGGAAGGCACCTTTAGCGTCCAACTTTATTCCTTGTTTGTTACATTTCCCTA
>NW_009725760.1:18157-28628 GCF_000703405.1 Apaloderma vittatum
CTGTGTGAAATCTTTCCATGCTGCCTGTTTACCCCTCCAAGGAAGACCTTAAGGCTAGCTAATCAGCTTAATCATTTTCCCGATAATTTTTTTTGGCAAATAATGATCACAAAGAGACAACAATAAGTGTGCGGTTCTACCATGACTTCTCTCTACCATATTAGTCAGAATTGGTTCACTGCTTTTCTTATCTGAACCTCTTCCACCTCTGGTTTCACTATCTGGTTATAACAAAAATAAAATAAAAAAACCTCGATCAAGGACCACTGTGTGATACAGTAGTACCATAACAAATAATAGCAATGACATACTGTTACAAGGAGGGAAAATAGTTGAAAATAATCTGATATACACATCGTTTAAAGGATCATTGTGATCCTTGGATGTACATACGAGGAAAAAGAAACCAAAAAAATGTCACAATGTTTGTTACCAAGATAACTAATTCCACTACTGGGTTCCTTTCTGGGTTTTGAAGTTCTGAAGTGTGGTATAAAAGGGCTGGCTCTGAAAAGTAGCACAATAATAATTTAAAGAACTTAAGAAGCATATCTCACAGTAATATATACATAATGTCATTGGAAAAAAGGTCTTAGGGTCCACTGAGCTTATCAACAACAGAGCGAAAAATAATAGAATCTGTATGAATACCTACATATGTGCATCCATACATATGTAAGGCAAAATTGCATCAAACTCTTCATTCTAGGAGATAAAAGTATGAGATCTGATAGCTGGTAAAATAACATACATACATTCAGATTATAGAAACCAATTTTTTTCTTTTTCTTTTTTTTTTTTTTATTTTATTGCAGGCAGTTCCCAAGGATCGTCTTGAAGTCTTCACCATCAAAAATCTTTCAAGGCAGTGTTGTCCTCATTTATCCCTTACAAGACCTATGCTCCAAACTTCAGAGCCTGTGAAATCAAAAGATTGGTCTAGAGCAATCTCCCAGCCTCATTCATCCGAGAGCCTAGGATGATATCTGATGTGAGATTCATTTATTGGAAACGTGCACAATTTTCCTTCTCTCAAATTTGTTAGGCATTCAACACAAGCTCAATGAAAAAATATAAAAATCTAAAGTGTTCAGGAACAACCTGTACATAACCAGGATTTCATAATTTTAAGCATTCTTTAACATCTTCACATTTATAATAATACATGTTTTTTAAAGGATAAGCATAAATATTTCTGTACCCATTAGATAGCTAGTTCAATTAGACATGATGTTTGTTCTAATGAACACTAATACAGGACGATCATTATGCTGTACTGTAAGTATTCAAAAAAAGTCCCAACAGTCTTTAATTGAAAAGACCATAATAACTAGATAGTAAGAGTAGCTGGCCATAAAGAAAATCAGCAAAATCAGTACATTCTGGCTCTTACTGCAGCATTCATAGGGTTTACGAATTCTTTGACCTAAACTTGTAGCACACACTTGGGGGATGGAGGGGAGGGGCAGAAAATCTACATCAATTTGTGTAAATACAAATGAACTTCATTAGGTAAGACATTACTGCTTTTGTCTGTCCAAAATCCACTCAATTGTTACTATGCTATTATCTCTCCTGGCTTTTCAAAGTCTTTCAGCTCCTTAGAAAATGTGCCTAAGTGGCCAACTCCCCAGATAAACCACTTTAGATAAACATCTGAATACATCTTCCCCTCTCTGCTCCTTCAGAAGGGGTATTTTACGTACCTGCAGAGCAGCAAACATGGGCTAAGTTTCCAGAGATGATTCAAATGTTTTACACCTTTAGCTGGTGAGACGCCCTAGCCCTGCCACAGGAATTCTCTTGTGAACTACCTGTCAATGCACGTTACTCGTCTACTGAACCAGCACTATGCTTTGTGCTGTAACAGCGTTGTCTTAGCAATAACAAAATGTTCTGGCATAGGCTTTGCTTGGGAATTAAGAGGAGGGGAGGTTAAAAAAAAGTAAAAAAGAGAAAAGCAAAAAGCACCCATCACTTCAGCATAAAGTTCATTTAATTTCATGCTACTAGATGTAGTTTGCCCAGCACAGATCTGTGCAAGTTACTGTCAATATGTCACCACCAGCTGTTACCAGGAAGCCTCAGCTGCGATCAGGGTCCGTCTGACTGGATGTTTTAAAGCAGCACTGACTAGTTTTAAAGCAGTATTCCTCTGGGAGGTCACCAGTGAAGCCCTTCAGAATCTGTACGTCACTGTGATATTATAAAAGCAACGCTGGTTTTAAAAAGAGGTAAGAGGTTCTGATTTTGGAATTTCTTCACTCTGATCCCTAAAACAATCTTCAGTTTGATTTTTTTCCCCTGCCCGGCAAGCTGCTCCTTCTTTTTTCTTTCAAGTATCTTTTAAGACTTAACTAAGCCACACACATTAGAAAAAGAAAGAAAAGAATCTGAATCAGGACGAGTCCTGTTCATCTTCTGATCAGGAAGTGGCAATAATTTTACAGCTATGGTAAGAGAGATAAATAATAAAAAGGTCTATTGTAAACATCACTGAGATAATATTAGACCATTGTAAGGCTATTTAGCTTGTCTACTTCTCTTAAGACCAAGAATCTTTCTGATTATTCTAAAAAGAAGCATTAATCTTTTGGTTTTGTTTTTAATAGAAATGATCTTCAGACTATAAATATAGAAATTACTAGGAATACTGACAAGAAAAGCTGCTTAGATCATTGAAGCTAATCCACTGATAATCACCCCAAATCTATAACTGATGTTGTGGACCCTGCTGGATTGAAGGTGCAAAACATGTCCATCGCCTTTCAAACTGTAATCTGCTGGTAACGGTTCTGCCCAGATTCCTGTGACATCAGTTTTGTTGTAAATGATTTTAAATGGTCCCACGAAAGGCATCATGCTATACCGGAAGACACATACACCAAGTAAAAAACCTTAACAGCCGAACCAGGAGATGGCAGCCCATGAGGAAAGCCAGAGCACCAGGGAGCGGTGTGTAAATCTGCTGCAGGCACAGCTGCACTTTGACCACCACCCTGCCTCGAGCTGTTGCCCATCTCCAGCAGTTCTCAGGAAACCAAACTACACCTCTGGAAAGCACTTCCACTTCAGGGAGAAGAGAAAAGCTCTCCTTGTAGCAACTGCTACAAACCCTGTAGCCAAAGATCCACTTTTCCTCACATACCAAAACAGGAAAAGATACATACAGGAAAGGAATTGTTTACTGAGGAAGTAAAATCCATCCCTCCATAGGACAGCTTTTCATTAATTAAATCAATGACACTTGTCCTCAATTGACTCTGTTGTCATGCTTTGCATCAAGAGTACAAGAGGCAAGACAGCACCACATGAATTTGGGGTGGTCTACACCTTCCATATCACAGCCGTCTCAAGTCTGATCTGCTCAAAGCCAAAGATAAAGTGTATGGCTGAGATGGAAGACCAGAAAAACGTCTTGGAAATAAATCCTGTACTGTCACATCAACTCAAGTGCAAGGATACCTCAACTTCGTCTTCCCACTGCTCATATATTATTGGGTGACAACACTTATTTGTTCAAGATCAGCTTTCAAAACCATTTTTAAAGGGATACTGGAAGCAGCAAATCCCATCACTGACCAGTGAAACCACACCAACTTGAAACATAAGGAAACCTGCTAGAATCCATCTGATAAGCTACCAGATGTGCCACAATAAAGTTTCACAAATTAAATAAAGGTTAAATAAAAATGAGCTGAGCAATAAATTTTCCATTATCAAATCTATAGATAGGTCTTATATATTCAGACAGTACTGAAACAATTTTCTATTTCAGATTTATAATGGTAAGATCCATCAGATTTTTTTGTAGTATACTCTAATGTCTCAAGTATATTCAACTATAACAATTTTAAAACCTGTTCATGCTCTTAAAAACTGCTTGCCACCACAGTACTGTACACAGGTGATGCAAACAAGCAATTTCCTACTGTAGATCTAGATTTTGTAGATCCAGGAATGCTTCCCTTCTTACCTGAACCATGGACTTCATACAGATTTCTCTTTTTTCCAAGAATTGAAATTGGATACTTTAAAACTTCATGAGCAGCTGCACAAAACAAACACTCTTGAATCACAGTTTAAAAGTCAGTACCATTAGCTCTCACTTAAAGTGGCCAAGTTTAAAACACTCCCAAACTTACATCATGCTATACAAAACACAGAATACACATGTGACTGAGGGCTCCACAGTCCCAGCCTTCTTAGGAGTAACTTAAAAATACAAACCGTTTGTAAATAAGAACTTGTAATTTCAATGAAATTGGAACAAACCAATTTTACTTCCAAAGTCCTGCTTTCTTCCACTATCAGGCAAGAAAAACCACGATATTAATTCAAAGTAGAAAATATATGATCTTAAATGACATTTCATGCAACTATGCTTTGTTGCTTTATGAACAGAAATACACTGGAAATACAAAAACTAGAAAAGGACAAACCATGTCTGTGTTGGGTTTTGTTTATTTTCTCTTTCTTATTTTGCTTTTTTGTGTGTTTGTGTGTGTTTTTTTTAACAGAAGGAATGATCCATGTTATGAATAAGCAATGTTTAAATATAATGGTTAAAAGCAAAGTACTTGGAACAGGAAGGCAACATATGTCACTGCCCCTTCAAGATCATTACACTGGAAGCAAACTGCATCTTAGAAAGGCCAAACGGTTGCCCCACAAGGTGGAATGACTGGAGATATGATGTAAGTGCAATCCAAGGAATACGTTCTGCCAACAAAGCCAGCAGAAGGGACTGAATAAGGAAGGACTGAATGAAGCTGTTAGTTTTGAATTATGAATCAGATGTTGCTAGCACACAACCTTAAAAATATTACCTGTTGTATTTATTTCTACTATAAACTACACTAAAGACATTACTAGAATTGGGCTAAGCAGTGTAGAGCATCTACTCTCCAAAAGCATGATCTTCAGGAACTCTATTTGCAGAGGTATCCCAGTCACTGGCTAGAATTATCACAATACTCAAAATTGGGAAGAAAAAGCAGTTAACAGTTTGATTTCATCTGTACATTACAAAGTTAAACAGCCACCCATTACAAAATCAAATAATGTAGTCAGCCAGGACAGCTGTAGTATTTTTAAACTATTGAATGTTAGCAGCTGCATGTCTAGATATTGTCTTTAATTTTTACTGAAGATATTTTAAGGTAAATTCCTAACAGATGAAGCTTGGTTACAAAAATATCAAATGATCTTTTAAAAGCCAGCAGCACAAGAAAACGACAACAAAGTGACTTTAAACCAAACAAAAATCACCAGATATAAGTTAAACCAAGTCAATACTGCTGCAGGAAAAAAAAATAATGCAAGAGATTGCTGTTAATAAAACATGAAAATAATTTGTTATTTCTACAGTTATGTTAAATGACTTGTATCTGAGTTGAACAAATTGCTCTAGTGCTTTGTGTTTTATTTTGCTTTGTTTTCGATCAGCTATTCAAGAAAGAGTGAGGAATAATTTGTCCCAAGAGAAAATGTTTTCACAGTTTCTTTTATAACTTGTGTTCTCTTATAGACTCTTGCTTATTGAGTAAGATATTGACAGGTCAGGTTTAGGCAGAAAAAAAATTCTCATCTTACTATTTCACAACAGCTTTTTTAGTGGAACTAACACATGATATATAAAAGCTTAAAATGTCAACTGAAAGAACACCCCTGAAAATGGAAAATTACGAGTTTTGAGTGAAATGTCTACTACATGCACAGTACATAGTTCATTTCCTATTTGCAGTCCACATGACTCTCAGTAAATAATGTCACAGTTTAAGTAATTATCCTGACCTGTCTATCTCCCTTTTCTCTAAGAAAATCACTGTGCTTTCTTTTTGAATAAATTATGTTATTGCATATTCTTTCAGAATATGTCTTTAATCTTTATTTATATAGAAGCAGCTGTAGTTATATACAGATTTTGGGACAAGTGTACACTCCTACTGTAAAACTTCATTACAATATGATATAGTTTCAGTTGAAGTACAATACTGCGTCCTTTTGATTTGTAACTGAATACATGCAAATAACTCTATACTTTACTGTTTTGAAGCCTGAAAACTAAACATTCCATTAACTACAAAAACAATTTCCTCTTCCCTGACAGTTATTACAATGCCAGAAGTCAAATATTTTTTCATTCTAATCCAGGAGAACTGCTCGTGCTTCTGAGTAAAAGCATGAATTTTTCAGTGATCATCTTCTCTTACTGTGATGTGCATTTTCATTAATAACTTCTGAGGCTAAATTTATAAACACCAATCTAGCATTTATCCTCAACTCTGCAAGAAGAAAAGCAGAAAACAACAACAACTGAAAAAATAAAACAAGTAAACAAAACCCGGTACCACTAGACAGCCAAACCACCAAAAAGCAAAGAGATGGAGAATCCAGCTCTCTCACTTGATGGGAATTCAGTGTTGTCAATGTCACTGACATTGCCGCCCCCAATGAAAAAAAAATTTGGGTAAAATATTTTGCATTCTAACATGAACAGAAAATTTCAGTCAGTCTCCTTGCAAAATTATGGATGCCTACTGAAGGGAGAAAACAGTTACAGAAGAACAGAAAGGAAACTAAAAGAGAAGAAGCAGCCAATTGTCTAGGGGAAGACTGCTTCAAAAAGCTGTTGGTCACCTTTATACTGTTTTCCAGAGAAGAAAAAAACCTTTGCAAGGAGGAAAGCATTAGTACTTCCCAGCCACCTCCCTTGCATGAAAAGCCACAAATATGTCTCCAGAGAAACACAGGCAAGCTAGACCTCAAACCTCTGCTGAAATGAAAAGCTGGTTTGAAGATCCTCTTTTCTAAAGAGTATTTCTGAACAGCTGGCTCAAGAACAACACTCGCTCTGCTTTCAGAAATAGGATTTAACAGAATAGCTTATATAACCCTTGAGAAATCATAAAAAAGCAACACTGTAACCACCTCTTTTTTCTTAAGCACATGTTATCTCAAAGAAATAAAATTAGCAAGGGAGGGAAAACAAATAAACAAACAAACAAAACTACAAACCAACTACTTAACAACAGTTCTTACCCAACTCACCTAAATGTTACTTGGTCCCAATTAAAAATGATGACATTTTGTAGCGTTCTGTTTTTAACGAAGAAATAGGGGGATCTGTGAAACACCGGCTTATCTGTATCAAACACGCGTCAGCCAAAGGAACGCAGCCCTCAATCTGACTGCAGTCACTAATTGCCAGATTAGCATTTCGGGGATCATATCTGAAGATGTTCAAAAATGCCCACAATGACTGCTAGCTCAGGAGAGCTTACTTGAGCTTTAAGCATTCAAACATAGATGGGTTTAGTGAGATTTCAATTTTTGTTAGCTTAGATATGCATTCATTTATAAAATATATGTTTATTTCTTGAGATATCACTGAGGAATAAGCAAATCGATGAGGATAATTCACAAAATGTGACAGGCCAAAGAGGAAATTAAAAGGGCTAAAAAATAGAAAGTGTCGCTTAAAGAACAGTAAAGCTGGATAGCAAAAACACAGCCTCTCAAGGTGAGGAAATCAGCTAGAGAAGTGGTAGATTGGCTGGGTGAACAGGTGTGAAAGGGGCACTCATGGGTAAGTCCACAGCAAGTCAGATTTCCATCCCTGGTAAGCTGGCAGACTGTGTAGCAAAGAATAAGACAGCATTAACGGAGCTTGGTGGGTAAGGGTCAGCAAGGCCTCTGTGAAGTGGAACCTGCTTTACTACCTTGGAGTTAAGTCCAACCTAAGTTGCCAAGGGATTGGAAGAAAGGTCCTTTTATGACCTGACACGTGGTGAAAGAAGAGATGCAAGCTTTTCAGATAGGGGAGAGCTAGCAGCAAATCCTCCAGGTGCAAGTCTTAGGACAACTTTTCTCAGAATCTATTATCAATGACCTAGAGAAGAGATGAGCAATAAATATTTAAGTTTTCTGACTATACAACATTCTTTGACTTATTCAAATATCATGCTACGTATCTAAATTACAGTTTAGCCTACTAGAGTATTTGACTTTTTAAATAAAATAATAATCTTCTCCGAAGATCAGATCTTAGTCTGCCCGTCAACACCTCATTCATGCCTGCTCCACAGCTCTCCCTCTCTCTGGTTTTCCTCTCCATCGCAGATTCCAGACATATGCAGGGAATTCAACAGAACAGATGACAGTAGAGCATAGATTCAAGGAGTTATACTCCCATGTCTCCCTATTTTGCTTTTGGAGCCATCAAATATGCACTGGAGTTAAAGCAGGAGTGTATACCAAGTGAGATGTTGGTTTTTTTAGCCCCCCTCAAGTATCCATGAGAAACTGTATCTGAACATATACAAGCAAGCACACTAGTATAAAGAGAAGAAGCGCTAGGCATGAACAGCAGAACAAAAAGTGAAGCAATCTAAAGACCAGCAAATAAATTTGAACTTGATACAAAACATACAACAGCATATTCAAACAGTGAAGCAATGGGGAGAAATTACACTGCCAAGAGAAATTTTCTGGTTTTCAGCATCGTTAACCACACAGAAAGAGAGGCCAAATTGGAGACAAGGGTTTGAATCAGGACTTAAAGCAGTAACAAAAGTAAAGGTGGTCATGTTTTAAGTCCATAATAAGTCAATAACACAAAGCACTAAAATTCTACCATCTACAATAGACTTGGTGCTAGCCATTGTGTTTATGGACAAAAATTTGAACATTGAGACAGAACAAAACAAGACTGATTGACACAGTATGTCAGTTTTGCATGTCACTTAATAGACTTCAGTACAATTTCATGTGTACAAATCCAGTTTGAGATTGAAAACGTATATATTATTTTTAGAAAGTCAAATTAATAATTTAAGAATGTGACAGGATATTATTAAACACAAACCAAAATGTAATGATTTAATAAGCATTTGACTTCCAATAAGAGACAACCTCATGTGTATAGGCCTGCCTTCTAGCTGCACCACAGTGCCATATAGTAAGTTTGAAGCTACTGGACCTCATACAAGACAGGCAATACAACTGGTAGCCTATAAGATCTGCTTCCCTCCCTCTTCCTGTATACACCCTTTATTTCCATTGCAAATGAAGCTTTTGTTTTCAAAATCCTACATTCAGAATATTACTTAAAGCTGTAGCACAAAGACCATGGTTGGGAGTTCTCATCTGGCTTAATGAAATTGCATTTATAGTTAAGACCAACCTTAGACAAATAAGGAGCCAGGTCAAGCCAGCAGAATTAAGATCAACACAAGCTGTAATAAATATCAACACAGATTTCTACATATTCAGTCCCAAGCTCAAAGCACTCCTCTTTGACCTTGCTTTCACTAATGCAAAAAAGAGAGAAACACGCATCACCATGAAATAATTTAAAAAATGATCCACGTGCTGTCTTTCCCCTATGGGAAATGAGAGAAGAGAGAATAAGACAGAAATGACGTATTTGTCACAGCCACTTAATGCACTTAAAGCCTACAGATGTCACTGCAGTGAGAGCAGTATAGAAAGCCTAAATACAGTCCTGCAAAGGAAGATGTGAATAGACAAGAAAGACAGAATAAAGAGGAACATCACAGCAACCAAAATAAACAACAGGTGTGATACAGAGAGAAAGAACAAAAAATCGGAAATAAAAGCCATTTCCTTTGTAGACAGTGAATTTATAAGAGGTGAGAGCAGACCTAATTTTGCCTCTTGCAGAGAGATTGATAGAGGCTTCCCTAAGCAGCAAGCAACAGAAAAGAGAAGCAGGTTAAGTGCACAGAGCACAAGCTCACAGGATAAATGCAAGCTTTCACATAGTGACTTAAAAGCCAGTTATACCAGACTACTTGGTGGAACTGAACTTTCGGCTTCTTCAATACCTCTAGGCTGCGTCAAAAGCATCACTAAGGAGAATCTGATATTCCCATTTCAACATATTGCCAGCCGCAATGCACAAAAGGACAAGAATCAAATTAATTTTTGTTGAATGAAAATAACAGGTATGGGAATAAACTAAAAAACTAAGAATTTTCTGCTAACAGCAACTTTTCTCATATTCTATTAATTGTCAAGTTCCCATTCCCATTCCCCTCTGCAGCTCAGCAGTATTTCTTAGAGCTGTTGCTTGATGCTCAAAGTAAAAGATCACCCTCCAGCTAAGGTCAGTAAATACTGCTCTCCGAAACCACAGAAACACCTCAGCATTAGATTATTAGCAAGAGTACAGGTATGTAACATATTAATTAACCTTAGGGTAATTAAACTTTTTCACTTCTTTCTAGAGCAAACAATCCCCCAGATACATTTATTCTGGTCACTTGTCAGATCACCAGAATAGGAAGAATCAGGAGATAAAGGTGTTAGCAGCAAAAATCATGCAGCAAATTTCTTGCTCAGCTGGATGGCTTTTTCTTCACATTCATCAAGGCTGAGGAGGAGGGAGCGGTGAATCAGAGCAGCAATGGGGAGACAGCCCTGATACTGTGAAAGCAAGGTTCAG
>NW_009725761.1:0-3953 GCF_000703405.1 Apaloderma vittatum
CTCTTAAAGGGTTTTTTAAACCTCAGGTGACTTTATTAAAAGTCTGGCAGGGTTGCTAGAGGTGGTGGCTCAGGGGGCAGAGTGTGGCTCTCCTGAGCAGTTTGGGTGCGTCCATCCCGTGGTCGTTGGCACGTACGGGCGGGCATAGGGGTGGGAGTGGGGGCCCAGAAAGCCCGGCAGCCCCTGGTTCCGGGGCAGTCCTGCTGCAGACAGTATATGCGCTCGTACTCACACCTGTGTGTGTATTTGCATACATTTATTTTGGTTCCTTGTGCCTTTTTTTCAAATTCCTTGCAACATCAGGATATTATCCGTGAGCCTTGACGTCTTCTTCAGAAGTGGTGGGGGGTTACTACCAAATACTGCAAGCTCTGACACTGAACTCTGCCCATAACCACAGTGGCTATTCCATACCTTTACATGAGATGCAACCAGAATGGTTTTCTGAGCTCGGACCGCTTGCTTTTCTGTCTCCCTAGGCACCATTTAAGCACTTCTCTCACTGCTGACGGAAGGGCACAGAGCAGCCATGATGGTGGTAAACCCTGTGGGACCAGCCTGTATCTCTAAGCTGTGCATGCCCGCTCCAAAGCAAGAGTGAGAATATGCCAGCCCAGAGGAACAAGCCACCCAATGTGCAGCTCCAGGAGCACATTCTCCTGCAGGTCTGTCTGCTCATCTACTTGAGGAGGCACTGCAGAGCAGTTGTATTCTGACACATCGCTCCCATGGCACGGGCCTGGGCTGGGCTGGTGGCCCAAGCTTTGCTGATGGAGAGGGATTGCCACCCTGAGCTGGCAATTAATGCTACAGGTGTTGGGTAGTGTTTCAGGATGAGAGTTTCCACCTCAGAGCCTCCATTGACTACTCTGGGAGGTTTCCAAAGGTCAGAGATGGGCAAAGTAAAGCCTCTGGCTGGGCTTAGCAGACTTTGTGAATAGCCAGATTTAAATTTGGTGGAGGCATGATCCAAATCTGCTTTTATGATCACAAAACGAACACAGCTAGGTATAGGAGTGGGTGGGGAGGCGGGGACCAAATGAAGACATGAGCTTGTGTGGGAAGGTGGGGTAAAACAGGTATGTTGCCTCTGGGAGTCATACCAGTGAAGAAAACACATCTCTGGACAGAGGAAAGGTGATGTTTAACATCCCAGAGTATCTGTCCAAGATTCCTGCTCCTGCTTCACAGCAAGTGCTCCAGAGGCTAGTGTCCTGTGAGAGATGAGGATGGCTTGTGGCAGCCTCAGACCAGGTTTTAGTTTTGGGAGAGGCAGGGGCTGGGGCCCTGGAGCCCGTCTGGTATGTGATGGTGGGGCAGAGCCTGGCTCGGTCACCGGGGTGCACTGCCCGGCCCCCCGGGAAAACAAAGGATCTGTCCTTACAGGGCTTCTTTCTTGTCACTGCCCTGGGAAGTAAGGGCCTTTGTTCTCCAACAGAAGCTTTAACGAGAGGGCTGGAGAAAGCCAGAGTGCTTGCACACCTGATATTAATGGGAGTGTTATACTAAACTCATCGGCCCAGGATTTACGGTGCTTCTCTCTATCATGAATCATCAGTGCTGTATGAGTTGCTATATGAGTTCCCCAGCTTATCTAATGAAACTGTACTGGTGGGATTTTCCTTTATCGCAGTGCATGTCTGCTCCCACCGTCAGTGTGTTGTCAGATTATGCCAGCAGAATGCTTTTTATTTTTTAATAATTGCTTGAAAGTTTGTTTTATTTTATTGAGCTGGATTATCGTTAGAGCTGACATCTCCCTCCCTGATCGTGTCAGGATTTGTGTCAGGAGTACATGCTCTCCAGCATGACATTTCCGCTCTCCTCTTGCGGCGTGATTCATGGGGTTTTACTTTTCACTTTCACGCTGCCCTCCCCTGCTCGTCCAGGTGGGCGAAGTGCAGTCGCTTATTCAGGTGGACCTGGCGTGGCCGTTGGGACTGGGGTACTAGAGCCAGCACGGCTCAAGCAATGGCAGGTCCAGACCCCAGCCCAGTTCTTCTAGTGGCACCAGTACAAGCAAAATGGATACCCCCAGAGAGGTTTTATTTACAAAACAAAGCACACAATAGTGATAAAAGTGTGGATTTATCAATACACTTAAATGCACAGAGCATCTGCAAACTGTCTCCTTACCTGTATGGCTTCAGATTCGAAGTCTTTACTATAAATGTGCAGAAACCCTTTTTCCAGAGTGCCTTGGCTTTTCACCACACTCCTTGACCACTGGCTGCAGCCACACACTTGGCTCAGGACCTGCTCAGCAAATGTACGCTGTGCATGGTCTCTATGTCTCAGAAAATCACTGCTCAGCAGCAAAAGCTTGTTACAACATGATCCGGGCACGGACAAGGGAACCTATGCTTCCCCACACGCTGCTCGCAGTTGACTTGGGCGGGACAAAGCCTCTAATGCCAGACCTGAGGGTACTTTACTTGCAGACTCAGCCCTACTTCTTTGGATCACATCATTTACATGGTTTGTTGACAAAATCCTTTTACGCCATACAAGCCGGTGGCAGCTCAGCTCTGTGTGCCCTTCCCTTCACAGGTCACAGCCCATCGGTGCGAGAAACTCGCTGCCTCTTGGGAAAGTGGTAGCTCCTCAGTCCCTCTGGAGCTCGGCGGTCAGCGCTGAGCTCTTGCACCGCAGCTGCGGAGAGGTGCGACTCAGAGCCGCGGGGCCCCTGAGGACAGAGGCACTCCCGGAGATCACCTTGGGTAGCCCCCGATCAAAGCAGGGTCACCAGGAGCCAGTTGCCCAGCTCTCTGTCCAGGTGGGATTGGGATATCTCCACAGATGGAGGCTCCACAAACTCTTTGTGCAGCCGGTTCCAGTGTTCAGCCACTGTCAGAGTGAAAAAGCATTTATCTTGTTTCAGCGGAATTTCTTGTATCTCAGTGTGTACCTGTTGCCTTGCCGCACCCTATGCAGAGCCATGGCTCCTGGCATCACGGGATCATGTCCTTGATTTTACCAAGGCAGCAGGAGTTCCATGAGCAGAAATGGAGCTGGACTCCCT
The DNA here is from genome assembly GCF_000703405.1 of Apaloderma vittatum. NCBI lineage: Eukaryota > Metazoa > Chordata > Aves > Trogoniformes > Trogonidae > Apaloderma > Apaloderma vittatum. The sequence goes on from NW_009725761.1 coordinate 3,023, forward strand.
GTGAGTTTCTGCCTTGTGGGTGACTGCCTCCTTTTCGGAGAAGGTGTACGTCTCACAGAGGTGCTCCTGGGGGATGCAGGTGGAGGGGACAAAGGCGCTGACTGGGTGTCTAATGCAACTTGAGAGTGAAACACAGCGTCCCCTCCATAGGCCACTGGCAAGGTCATGGCCCTCATGCATCCACCTTTTACCTGAATGGCTGCAGAAGTACAGCTCACGTCTCCAGACACAGAGTGCAGATCAGAATGGCCCAACTTTTCCAAGCCCTCACAATTTTTGAGCCAGCAAGGCTCACAGGGCTGGCCTGTCCCAGCTGCTTTGGACCTGCCAGTGAGCCACCTCAAGAGATAACCCCTGTTAATTAGCACTTTGCCTGTATGCAGGATATGTGCCCTTTGCAAAACATGGGCAGCGCTAAGCCTGCACAGGAGTGTTCAGGATGTTTGTGACCCCCTTGGCTGCCTGGCTCGAGGACATGCCACAGCCACAGGCAGAGAAGGAGATATTTTCTCTCCTCAGTTGTACGCTGGATGACGCTCAACCTGACATGCTTTTCTTTTTCTTCTTGTCCCATGAGACAAACTGGATGGCACTTCCCAGTTTCCCATTTTGGTGGTTTATAGATATTACATACTCGTATGTGTCTTTAAGAAAAACAACACACATATATGGGTAATTGACATTTCATGTTTTCTCTACTTCCTCTAATTCCTTCCTTTGGTGAAATGCCAGCCTGTGCTGCCTCTCCACAGCACCCACTGGCCAGCTCGTCACTCTAGTTTGCACACCGTGAACACGTCAGGCTTAGCCACGGCATCTTTAGCTGTTGCAGTATTCCCATCCCACCTTTTCCTTCTGGATCATTTTCCTGCTGTTTGAGCCACTAACACTAGTGGCTGGGGGGGGGGGGGGGGAGCCCCCCTTCTTGCCC
>NW_009725761.1:3984-7176 GCF_000703405.1 Apaloderma vittatum
TCACTGCACCTGCACTGCCAGCGCCCACCGCTGCCTCTCCTACCAGCCCACCTTCGCTGCTCCTCCGGGAACGCTTCACAGCATCTGTCAAGCTGCCTGACCTGGGGATGCCTTGTAGCATCTCCTTACTCTGCCACGCTTTGCTTCACCTCAGCGTTTCAGGTTGTTAAAGTAATTAACAGGTCTCTCATCCACGACCTGGCATCTTTCCTGTTATCTGGACACCCTGGTGAAAACTGAGCTGTAAATTCCATTTTTACCATCTGGTTTGTTTCACACAGACCTGCATTTTACCCCTGGGAAACTGTGCAGAGCTCTGCAGAGCCTTTCTGAGAGCTGAAAGGAGAGAGATGAACGGATGCCGTGTCTTCCTCCACTTGCTGGCAGGTGGACAGTCTGCTGCTGGGTGAGCAGGGACACTGGGTACGTCCCAGCCAGGTCTGGGGCCAGTCTTTCACTCCTTTCTGCAAACTTGTAGGGGTTCACCTTAGCAGCCAACACATTGATGCTACCACATCTGGAAAAAGCTTGCTGTGGGTATAGCTCCCCAAACACTGTTTTCACATTTGCCCTGTGTGAGGCTGAGTCCCGATGCTTTTCCCTCATTTTTTCCCACCAGTGGGCTTGGTGCAAGGAGAGCCCACTGCCTGTCCAAGTTTGGAGGCCACTGCAAGAGACGTGTCCATGCTTCGCCCAGCCTCCGCGAGCTGTGGGCCTCTGTCACAAGGGCCACAGATCTGCGTGAGCTGAGCAGCTGCCTCTGCCAGTGACTCTGGGGTGCCCTTGGGTACAGCGGGAGCTTGATGGGGTTTCAGGAGCGTGTGTCAGGGCAGGGCAAAACCAGCCATTGGCTTTCACTGTACAGAGATGATGTCCTTCAGAATACAAAACTTGTCAAACCTTGCAGCTCGCCAGAGGATACAGGAGTGTGGCAGCTCCTCGTGAAAAGCCAGTAGAACAACAGGATCTCTCTCTGACCACCCAGCCCATTCATCCTGGATTTTGAGGGGGTGTCATGGCTCTCCAGAGAGTGCTGGGGTTGAGAAATTATTTCCCAGGGGTTTACATCAACCTGGACTAGAAAAGCACTTACCAGCGGGCTGGTTGTGGGACCAAATTCAGCCAAATTTACACCCACCAAATTTATTGGCCACTTCTCATAGCAAAGCCTGTTTTTCAAGATCTAGCTGGTTAATTAATAACTCTCCTGTGGAGCCTCGCTGTGGTCCTGTTTTGGAAGTCTCCAGGGACAATGCTGGGCACCAGCAGTGGTGCTGGCTCCTGGGAGGAGCCAGGGACTGGCATGCCTGGGCACTGTGACCAGCAGGTCCGTGCTTGTGGCTGAGGGTAGCCCTCGCCTGTGTGAGCGGGGCTGGGATGGCTCTCCCGCCCGGAGGCCCTTGGTAGCACCTGCCCCATGCCAGAGGCTGGATGTGCTGGTGCACTGCTCACCCACTCTTCACCTCCCAGAGCTAAACATGGTCACGTCCCACTATCATGGTGCCAACGGCTCTTGCACTGTGTTCCTGCTGTTGCAATGCCACCAGTGGTGACGCAGGCCTGAGGTGGTTTGCAGCCCCCGCCTGGGTCTAATCCTGACAAAGCTGGTAATCTGCTGGAAGGGGCTGTCCTGGGCTGGAGCTAGCCATCCTGGCAGCACCACAGTGCGTCCCCGGTGGAGCAGAACCTCATCAGTCACCCTCATCACCACACGCAGTCACTGACTGCCCTGATGCAAGCCACTTCTTTTCAAAGTCCCCGTGAGCCTGGAACATGCTGCTGCTGTGCCTCACAGCCCTCCATCAGCAGGCCTGGGGGCCGGTGCTACCCTTGCCAGCCATGGTGCTACCTCCAGGGCTGCCGACACAGAGCCCCGTGACCTTGGACACTTGTGCTGGGAGTTTAAGTGGGACCGGGGTCACCTGGGTCCTGTCACTCAATGGAGAAGCTGTGGGGATGGGACGGTGGAAAGGGTTAATTTGATGAGCCTCCGACTCCTTTGTCTCATAAATGCTGGATCTACAGAGAGGCTGGTGGCGGGGCAAAGCTGCCTGGTGGTGCCATGGGCCGCCCTGGGAGAAGGAGCTTTTTGCTCCATCAGTTGTTCCCGCTGTTGCTGGTATCTCTGCTGGTGGGAAGAAGTTGCTCCAAAGAAGGGCCTCATGGCACTGTGCTCATCTCTGCTTCCCCCCTGCCTGTGGCTCTACTCTGCTCTGCCTCTCGGCTGGGACTGCCCTGAGCTGGAACTGCCCTGCCCGTGGGGTGCCCGAGACCTTTGGGGTGTTCTCCTTATGCGCTCGCTTCCCACTCCCCTCCTCACTTCCCACTCCCCTCCTCACTGCGGCTGGGTCTCCAAGACCCTTCCTTGGGCAGAGGGACCTGGATCTGCTTGTGGGAGAGTGCTGCCTGCCTGGCTGTGTCCCCATTGCCTTGCTGTCCCCACTCACCTCCCTATCCTCGTGTCCCCATGTCCCTGTGTCCTCACTGTCCCCATGTCTCCGCAGCAGAGGTTTGCACAGGGAGGGGTTTGCAGGGCGCTGCTGGTCCAGGCTCCGTGATGCTCAGTAGTCTATTAGCCAGATGAAAGTCTGCCTTTAGTGGAGAAAGAGTCTGTGTCTAGGCTGTTAGGCTATTACCACCAGATTATTTTTAAAGAATTTTCAGAGGTTTCCTGTAGGGAGGAAGAACATATTGTCTCCATTAGGGATTCCAACCACGGCAGTTTCTTTAATCCTTCTTAAGGGATAGCTAGGATTTTGTATTTAGGAGCAATCAAAAATCTTGGACAATGCTGTTCTAAGGAGCAATATTTTAATTTTCCTGTCTTAAAAGAGACAACTATCATCTTTAAAAGAAGGCTCAGAGCTCCACCTGAAGCAGATTCACAGCAGACAGGTTGAACTCATGCCGGGGTTGAAGGAGCAGCCCACCTGGACAGCCCCAGGAGCCCTCCTCACCCCTACTCCGGCCGCTTCTGCCCTGTGCCTGGTGCTTTGATGGACAGACCCCGCCACGGCCGGGATGGGCAGGAGAAACACAGAGGTGGGGCTACTGGATTTTCATAGCAGGCAGCCCTTCTCTGGGGGCCAAGGAGGGCGTTGGGATGCCTGGGCACACATCCCGCAGCCCTGGTCCCACAGCTCTCCCCAGCTCACCCCAGACCCTTTCCCCAGCCAAGAGCTGCCGGATGGG
>NW_009725761.1:7193-13925 GCF_000703405.1 Apaloderma vittatum
CCATGGCCAGGACAGGTTCATCAATCCTCGAACTCCTTGTCAGCAGCACTGACTGCACGGGGACTATTTTCTGGCAGATCTCGTCCTGTCACAGGGTGACCTGCTGTCCTCTGTCGGTGTTACCAGACGTTCCTCCACCCTGGGCAGCACGGCTGGGTTTGCCTTGTTGGATTCTCTTTCCAGAGTTACGGTCACAGGAGAAATTTTCTCTGGGGGAGGCTCGACACCAGCATTTTTTTTTGCTGTTTCGGTGACAGGCAGACCCAGAAGTCGGTGTCTCATGTGTGACTTGGGGACCAGGCATGGAGATACGGGCAGCCTCCCTCGGCCAGCAGCAGTGCCCAGGCTCTCCCAGCACCTCATGGAGAGCTGCAGGCAGGGCCACAGTGAGCACAGCCCCGTCCGCTGCTCCCCATCCCACCAGACACACGGACAGGGGGATTCCAGCCACTATCCCTGACTGACGACCCCAGCAGGGAGCTGGGACTAGGGGTCCTCCAAACGGGAGCAAAACCCATGGGCTGGTGTCTGCATGTGGCGAGTCACCGTCCACCAGGTCACCAGAACAAACCTTCCTCTGCCTAATGCCTTTTCACTAAGAACACAAGTGCGGTCAGAGTAGCTACCTGCAGTGGGGTGTGAGGGGGAGAGGAACGAGACAGCGCAAAAGCAAGCAGGCTGTGGTTAACAATGGAGCATTCAGAGAAAGCAGAAAAAGGGCAGGCAGATGGCATGAATATTAGTGCATGAAAATGACTAACACTCTGAGAATTTCCCAGTGTACTTCTGACTGGTTTGGGCTTGCTTTTATAATTAATTTATGGAAAGCACCTAAATTGGGAATAAACACAATCTCGCAAATCCCTTCTAATCTCTGCCTGTATTTTTGAAACGATACCCTGAAGGTATAGTTTCTTACAATGATTAAACTGTTTTCCTTTTAAGAATTAAAAGGGACTTTTTTCATGCGATTGTGCAGAGCATTAGTGGTCAGGACCGAACTCAGAACTGTTTATTAGATTCAATCTATTGTTGGAAATGCCCGGATGGGAGCATTTCCCCACTGGACCACTGGATGCTAAATCTGCTAATATTTTCATTTTGCATTCATGTATTTTAATGCAAAAATATGACCTGGTGTGTTGTCAGCCACCTAATGACTCAGAAGCACTCTGACATTAGCATAAATTCGGAAACTTCTTCTAAAAGAAAAAAAAAAATTGTATTTTTCATTAAGTTGCTGACAACAAAAGCCAAACTCCTTCCCTCAGGCGGGATGTGCAAAAGCGCCTGGGGAGGTCACACAGTGGAAGTGGGGGATCTGGAGCACTGGTGGTGCTTGAGCTCTGGGTGCAGGCGGGAGAAGCTGTTGGGTGCAGCTGTGCTCTGGAGGAGATGCTCGTAGAGATAAAAGCATCACTGCACAGTCACTGCTACCCATACTTCTGTTCCTGCAGGTCCTCTCAGGGGGGTTCTGCTGCTGCTTCCGCCATGGGGGAGAGAAGCCAAGGCTTTTCTGCTCCTCTGCAGCTCACCATCACCACAGTGTCACATCAGAGGCTCTGGCATGAGCCGGGAGAGCCCATCCCATTGGGATCTGCTGCTGTGGAGAGTGGGGTCTCGCCGCTGAGCTCCCAGTGGTGTACATGGCCGTGGGGATGCTAGGGGTCTAGTGGTGAGGACATGACGGGGCAAAAAGGAGGTGAGGGGTTTGTTACATGGCTTATCATGTTTCAGCACGGGAATCAAGGTAAGAATTACCCAGGGCACAACCTGTCCCTTTGATTTGGCTTTTGCAGCTCAGTCATGCATAGGAGAAGCCTTTTCCTCGTTCCCTCCAGCAGCATCTCCTGGTAATGGCTAATGGGAAAATATCACGGCAGTGAAAAACTCTCTTGCCCTCATAAACACGGTGACAAGGCTAAGTGATCCGTCTGCAGCGCGCGCAGGGCGCTCGGGCTGTGTGTCTCAGATGAGTGCTCCCTGTTCTGCAGGCTGTTCGCGTGTGAGATCCCGCAGCAGCTCCAGCAACTGTTGGGAAGGCGACAGGAGAGGAGGTTGGTGGAGGACACTGGACGGCATCTGCTGCTGGGCATGTGGCTGGGGCCCCTCACTACCCATGACATGCAGCAGCCCGGACAGGAGGGCCTGGCCTGGGGGCAGCTTTGGCGGCACCCCTGAGGCCCCTAGCCTCTCAGCGTCCCTTCGTGGTGCTGCTCCCTGCAGCGCCAGCTGCAGCTTCGCCTTCATGAGGGCAGAGGCCAGAAACTGGGCTGGTTTCTGCAAAGTCCACACTGGGTTGTTTACTTTTCTCCTGTTGCAGCTGTTTGTTCAATCGTGACCTTCCCAGGGGTCTGCAATACTCTGTTTTGCTGAATGGTTCTGTCTTACGCGCAGGTTTGCTTGGTTTTAACACAGTTCTTATATTCTTTGGGGGAAAAAGAAGAGAGAGTGAGAAAGATTGAATATGATCTTTATTTTCAGAATATTACTGCAGTAATTAAAATGCCTTGGAAGGTGTTCTGTTCCCAGAAGTAATAAACAGTTTTGACTGTTTTGCCCCATTAATTGCCTATTAGTTAAATACTTACTTTTTTATAACATGCGTATTCACTCACCTGCTTACTTTGACAGTAAAAATGCATATTTAAGCATGCATTATACCCTTTAATGCATAGTAATTATTTAGTAGAGAGCAAAGACTCTTCCTGAGCAGCCCCTTTCAAGGGACTAGGTGTTTGTGTGCAGTCTTGCCTTGTCTCTGGCAGGCAAGAGGTGTCATGTCTGCTGAGCTCACGGCCTGGCTGGGGTGTGCTCCGCATGCTGCAGGCTTGGACCCGGCATTTGGGACGTGGTCGTGTGCTCCCCCCTCAGCCTGACTTGTATTTCCTGTGACCATCATTGGCGGTTGCGACAGATGCCTCTTGTCAAGTGGATTCGGGTCACATAGAGAACAACGCGACAGCTGAGGGCTAATTTGACCAATGTTCCCACCCAACCATAGCGCTGGTCAATGTCCGACTCAAGTCTGGCTTGGAAGAAACAGACACCTGTAGTTGGCTTGTAAATGTAAAACAATTCCCTCGCTCCATGACTAGTGGACAGCCTAGGGCCAGCTCAGCTCTCCTGTATGACCGCATACCAGTGTCTCCCTCGGCGCAGGGACACCTCTCAGGGTTACTTCTTGAGGCTGAAACAGGCTCTCAGCAAGTGATTAATAGCATGTTGAACTTTGAAATCTCAGCCAAGTGATATAAAGGGTTGATTGCACATACGTATTCCCGTAGACATAAACGGCTGACCAAGTCTGGGACTGGGATTGGATCCACTCTCTCTCTGAGAAAGAATTTAGAAAGCAAGGGTGCCAATTCTGAAACTCATGAATCAATGGGAGGTTTTCCTTACCCTTTGTATCTCTTCCATTAGATATAAACCATTGGCCAAGTCTGAGACCAGCACTGGGCCTACCTGCATCTAAGCTCCATCAGGAGTTCAGAAAGCAAGGAGGTTCACTCTGGACCTTGCAACTCAATGGGAGGGTCTCCTTTACCTTTTTCCATCCCCAGTCTCTGAAAAAATCATTCTAAACCTATTCTAGTTCAATTTTTCTTTGTAAGTGTCTTCCATGCAGTAAATAATCAAGTGTACCTTGCCAGTGAAACTTGTTAAACTGCTGCTGCATTTACTATCAAACTTGTTAAATCATATGTTATATCAATAAATATATTGCTGCTTCTCTCTTATGAGTGAATAGCAACTCCATCCAGGCAGGGGGCTTGTCCCCGCTGCCCGTAGCCTTACCTGCATGCCGCCTGCAGCCACCACCTCCTCTTTCGTTGCAGAGCAAGCACCCAGCTTGGGTCCAGCTTTGGGGCAAAAGGAGGAGGAAGGGCTGGCGGCAGTGCCCCAGGCTGGCCTCGGCCCGCAGCTCAGCCTGGTGACCCAGGGTGGGTGACAGACACCTCACTGGTGTAGTCATGTCAAGCAGCAGTACAGGGCAAGGGGATCACGTGCACGTTGTGTGACAGCAAGTGCTGGCTGGGGAGGGTCAAGAGAGCTCAGATTCCTTTTGCTTCTCCCCATCTCAGCAGAAGAGGCCCCAGCTTGAGATGGCCAAGGCCAGCACAGCCTCTGGACCTGCTCTTGCTAAGCTCAGATGGGTTCTTCATGTTACTGAGTTTTGGAGGAAAAGTTGGTTGTACCCTTTCACCCACCTTTCTTAAGTACACCTAGAGGTCATCTCCTGCAATAGGACCCTCATCTGCTACCCCTGTGTTGCGGGCAAACAGATAGCACCTCCTGGCAGCAGAACTTGTGCTCTGCTAAAGGTGAAATGATGGCCTGGTGCAGGGTAACGTGCTCTGCTGGGGAGAGGCGGGGGAACAGTCTGCATTACCTCCCCCAGTCTGTTGGACGCAGACCCTTTCCCTCCTGCTGCACTTCTATCCGCTTGCAAGCTGCACCGTCTGCCTGGGGAAGGTCCCCGGCGTGGTGCCTGCTGCCGAGAGCAGTGCCAAGCAGTGCTGGTGCAGCAGAGCAGGGGCAAAGCCAAGCCACTGCCTGCACTGGTCATGCCTTGGTCCTGTCTCGGACCACTGCGGCTGCAGTCAGCTGTCCCCATGGCATGCGCGTGTCCGCCGTAGCCGATGCTGCACCTCGCCCTCCCGAGATCTCAGGGAACCCTGGTGCTCAGGGCAGGGCAGGGTGGGGAGGCTGTTCATGGGATGTTTCCAGTGTCACCAGGTGCTCAGGAGTGGAACTGTGTGGGGTGACATGTGTGCTCCTGTGCCTCTAGGGAGTCCTGGACCTCATATTGCTGCTGCTGGGATTGCCTCCTCCTTGGCCGGGCTTCCCTCCGCCCGCAGGTGGATGCACCAGCTCAGCAGCCCCGCTCCCCAGCTGTGCCCTGCTGCTGCTGCTTTTCACCCCTAGACATTTTGCTCTTGAGACAGCAAGACTGCAAGGAATGCGATCCACATCCTTTGCCTGGCATGGTCTCGGGCCATCTTTTGTGGGCCCAAGAGGAAGTGCGTCCCAGCCCTGCACACGGGGACCCTCCAGTGGACTGTCAGCTTTGTGCCAGCCTTGACCTTGCTGTGGCTGCTGGTGGTCTCAAGTGGGACCAGTCCGTGAGCAGGAGCCGAGGGTGCGGTGACACCAGTCCTGTTCCTGAACAGATGCCCCCTGGCTGTGCCCCCTCCCAGCCCCGCTGGCGTTGCTCCTCCAACACGGCCGTGCTTCCAGCAACGGTCCGGCTGCAGTCTTCTTAGGAACAATGCACTCCTACTGTATGGTACCAGACTGTACATCAAAAATATTATTTCCAACATCTCTGGCTTAATTGTAAAACTATAATACAAATGACATTGGGGGTTTGCTGGAGTTAAATTTTAATAGTGAGCCAGCACCCTTTTAATGACATTTTATACATTTAAATTGGGCATGATCCCTTTGGGAACAGTAATTTTATTCATGGAGATTATGTCTAATTTGAATATAAAAACACCAGTAAAAAGATATTGGATTTGCTGTTTTTCACTTGCAGGAGCTCCGGAGTCCAATCTTCCCAACTGACTGGGCTTTGTCGGATTAACAAAAACCGACAAAAACCCCCCAACTTCCATCCAACAAAGCATGGTGCAGCAGTCCTGTGTGCTCAGCGCTGGTCTGCTGGCTCTCCACTGGCTCCTAGGTGCAGGACGAGCTCTGCTGTGGCCACTGCCCACCCCTCACTGGCCATGGCGTTGGGCACAAAGGAAAGTGGGAGAGGAAGCCATGGGGCAAACACCCGGACATGCTGTGGCCGCAGGCAGGGGGTTACGGCTCTGGACGTGGCCCTGGCACAGCCCCTGCCCACCTGGGCACCTCCCAGGGATGGTGACTGCCTCCGGCACTGTCGCAGTCTCGTGCTGGAGATCACAGAATCACAGAATCACAGAATGTTAGGGGTTGGAAGGGACCTCTGAAGATCATCTAGTGCAACCTTCATCCCAGCATACCTAACCACTACACCACAGCCTCAAGTGCTAGATCTACTCTTTTTTTAAACACCTCCAGGGCTGGTGACTCCACCACCTCCCTGGGCAGCCTGTTCCAGTGCCTCACCACTCGTTCAGTAAAGAACTTCCTCCGAATATCCAATCTAAACTTACCCTGACACAACCTGATGCCATTTCCCCTTGTCCTGTCATTAGTAATTAGAGAGAAGAGACCAGCACCAGCCTCACTACAGTGAGAGCTTCCAAATTTTAGCACCAGACTCCTGTGACTCCTGTCAGATTGGTAGGCAGTTTGGCCAGGTGGGTCCTCAGACTGCTGAGGGCGGGACTATACTTCGGTAGCCTTTTCTCATGACGGCCAAGTCAGGGACAGACAGCCTGCAGTGGAAGTTCCTCAGGGCAATGGTCACCAGCTCACACTCAGTGCCCACCCTGCATGGGGGACCCTTGGTGGCTCGTGGACACGTGCAGACAGCCAGTGCTGAGGCTCTCGAGGGCACCTGGCCAGCTCCGCTCCAGCTGCTGCAGGGGCCGGGCGTCCCTGGTGGGGAGGATGCTGAGTTGAAAGGTGCCAGCTCTGTGAGGAGCACGCTCGAGTCCTCTCCACTGCGACTTGGGGGGCAATTTGACAAACACCCAGTGTGTGTGTGCTGGTTTTTCTTGCCGTGCAAGGCATGTGCTCCACTTGGTGCTGCAGGAGGAAAGCAGCCAGTGGGTGGGTGAGATCTGCCAG
>NW_009725761.1:14209-43786 GCF_000703405.1 Apaloderma vittatum
CAGGATAAACTGTTTGGCCTTTGGACAAGATTATTTCCGTTCGGAACAGGATTGTTATCACTTAATTGAAAATAATTATCCAATGCAAATTGGCTTCAGGTTGGCAGGCTGAGCTGAGAAGACAGCCCATTTCCAAGCTGTCCTGAGGAGAGCTGGGCATGGTGGCGGGGTGAGAGGCCAGGACTGTTCAGAGGGATGGTGGAAGACGCCAAGGGGGCAGATTCACTCTGCAACACCCACACCCCACAAGGAAAATGGGGGCGGCCGTCCTGCCCGCCTGGTGCTTTCACTGGGGCCTCCAGCTTTCCCTTCCAAAGCTTGGACAAGCTTTGAATCTTGCCTGAGAGCGGGAAGCATCGAGCTGTCAGGAGGGAGCCCCAACCAGCACCGCCCAGCTCCCGTCTCTGGGAACATGGGTGCCAACAGGACAAGGTGCAGCTTTGACCGGGGACTGGCTGAGGGTTACGCCGCACTGTGGCCCCGCTGGGCACCACAGGTCTCTGGGACGCCATTGGGTGAGTGAGGGCTGGGGAGGGCTGTGGTACCTACAGAGTCCACATGAAGGCGGAGGGAGCGTTGGCACTGGAGCCAGCGGCTTCCGCTCAAGTGTGACAGGGAAGGTGTTGATGATGCTGTACCCTGACCTGGGGAGGTTTACACCTGGGGTCTCTTCACACAAAGGATGCAGCAACCCTGATGAGGATAGCTGCAGTTGTGTCCAGGGATGGAGGCAGCTGGTGCTGTAGAGGGGCTGGGCCACAGAAGGGATGTGGAAACCTCCAGAGAACCAGGCAGTAACAGACCTTCTGGTGATCTGAACCAAGGGGGCATTTAGGTCTTGTCTGGGCTTGTGCCTCTTCTACTCAACCTGTCCTTGCCATGCAGAAGCAGCCTGTAACTCAAAATGTCACCTGTGTCAGCACGTTCTTGCCAGTAAACCTCTTCCAAGGAGAACCAAATATCCCTACCTGTCTCTGTGAGATTTCCCCCACCTCAAGCCCCTCAACACATCCTGAACCTTCCACTTTTGGGGTCCCTGGAGCCATCCTTGTCTCCTTGGGCCAATTCATGGTCATCCTGAGAAGCAGGATCTGCCAGGGAAGAAACTGCCTGGTGATCACCTGGGGGCTTGTCCTGCCCCAGGCGAATGTGGGCACATGTCTAATGAGGAGCCTTTGTCTTTTTGCTACGACACAGCATTGCTCTCCTTGTCTGTCAACTGCCGGTGAAGCCAGCGGGGCCCGACAGAGCCTCTCGAAGGGTGCAAGGACCCTGGTTGTCCAAGGCCATTGGCATCAGCAGGGACAAGCCCTCCACAGTGACTAGACCCCGGAGCAGAGCCCGGTTCTTTGGCTTCCCCTTTAGTGGGAAATGCAGAATCACCTACCTCATCAGCCTGCCGCTCCTCGTCCTGGTTCTCATGAGCAGGGACCCCAGCTCGCGTGGGGAGGGCTGCCCGGTGAAAGCAGAGGGACGTGCTGGCTCAGAGGTGGTGTCAGCTGAACCTGGACGGTCTGGATGTCCACACCGCTGTCCCGCCGGCAAACGCCCGCACCCATGGTCCAGGGGCTCTCTGTGGCTGCTCTGCCCCTGGCATTTTCTCTGCTCCTTTTCCTTTTTTCTGCCTGAACGGGTTCAGATTAGACAAGACCTTCCTGAATGCACACAACGCCTCTGCCAGTGCACAAATACACTGGAGAATACTGACTTTCGAAAACAGTTTTTGTATGATTTGACCAGACTGGTACAAGGTTAATTAAAAAACTCAATGTTTAAATGCAGTTTCATCAGAAGAAGTGTAAAATGCTTATGCAAGAATCTCTGTCAGGACTTTTCAAAGATAGTGTGCTTTACCTGGCAAAGCACAATTAGACACAGTCAAATATTGTCCTGGTTAAAGACTATTAATTTTCCTTACATTTGTCATGAATTAATTTTTTCAGGCTAAATCAACAGTGTTTCCTTTATAAATACAACTGGCTCCTTTACATTGAAAAATTAAATTTGCTTTGATAATGAACTGAGGTGCTAATAATCATTTTGCAATGCAAAAAAGTGCAATTACTGGCTGCTGTGCCATGCAGTGCCACAGTCAGTTGTGACTGTCTGGGAGCCTCCATCAGTACCCGTGGACTCAGCCAAGACAGTCGAGAGGTACTTGAGGTCAGAGAGACAAAACCCGCACGGCTGGAGAGCAGAGAGGTGCCATGGGGCTGATGGAGCCTGGCCAGTCCTTAGCCCATGCTGCTGGATGGGTCCCTGCTGGGCCACTGGAGAGTGGGACCTGCTCTGCCATGGTCACCCACCCAGGGGGTTCCCTTGTGCCATGGACACACACTTTGGCTTCCATCTGCTTTTGTGCCCCTGTACGGGGCACTGGCAAGGCTGCACCTTAAATCCTGTGTTTAGCGGTGGGTCTCTCATGCCAAGAAAGACCTTCAGGAGCTGGAGCGTGTCCAGAGCAGGACAACGGAGCTGGGGCAGGGTCTGGAGACAAAGTGTGGGGAGGAGCGGCCGAGGGAGCTGGGGCTGTTCCACTGGAGAAGAGGAGGCTGAGGGGAGACCTTCTCGCTCTCTGCTGCTCCCTGGCAGGAGGGGGCAGCCAGGGGGGTCAGGCTCTTCTCCCAAGGAACAAGCCATGGGACAAGAGGAAATGGCCTGAAGTTGTGCCGAGGGAAGTTTAGATTGAATATTAGGAAGAATTTCCTTACTGAACGGGTTATCAGGCACTGGAATGGGTTGCCATGGGCAGTGTTGGGAGACACCGTCCCTGGATGGATTTAAGAGTCGGGCAGACTCAGGGACATGTTTTGAGGACTTGTCAGTGTTGGGTTAGTGGTTGGACTCAATGATCTTAAAGGTCTTTTCCAATCTGGGCAGTTCTGTGATTCTGTGATTCACAGCAGTGCTCCCTGCTGCCACAGTGCCAGTGGCTGGTCCCTGCTGGCACGCTGCTGTCTTGCTTGCCACTGCCATCACCATTGCCACTGCCATTGCCATCACCATCACCACTGGCATCGCCCCAGTACCCTCCTGCAGTGTCCATCTGTCCCACCACTGCCTGGGAGCTTGGCCATGGCTGGGCAGCTCTTTGTGCTGCTGGGCAGCTGCTGCTGTGAATTCCAGTTCCCCAAAGGGCTTGGAAACACTGTGCCAAGAGGATGAGGCTTCCTTTCCCTCTCCAGGATGCCCTCATCCATGCCAGGGGTAAGGAGCAGAAGGGACACTCGGCCATCAGCTTGGCCTCCTCACCTCAAATTCCTGCTCAGCCTGAGGACAGAAGCAGGACTGGAAACAGTTGCTCTTCAGGCCCCTGCCTCCTCGAAGATGGTTCTGCCTGTCAGGGCACTCACAGGTCAGTCACTGGCCTAAACCCCTTTGGCTTTCTCCCACCCATGTAGACGACAGAAATGCTGACGACTTTAGGTATCAGCTCAGTGCAGTAAAGATAATGATGAAGGATATGATCTAGGCACAACGTCTACTTTAGGTAGTACTTCCTACCTTTAACGGAGGCAGTTTTGCCAGTATATTTTAAAAGTTAAAAAAAAAGTTCACAATGTGTGTGTGTGCACATTTTAAAAAATACATTATTTTATCGCTTGGTGTTGACTTTATTCTTTTGTTGAAAATAAATTATTAACAGGAAAAATTATAAGACAAAATGAAAAATCACGGTGCATAGAAAATCCACCTGCAGTTCAATAGAAACCTCTTAACACACAAGCTAAGAGGAGAAGGAGGAGGAGGATAAAGCTTTGCTTGGTCTGCTCCACCGTGTGCTGAATTTCCCACACAGTGGCCTTCTTAGAGCTTAAGTTCTGCCTAAGCCCTAAAGAACAGGATAAAAATTAATTTTTGCAGGACCTGGTGATTAGGAGTCACAATGCTGGAGACAGCTGTTCACGGTGATGTCAGCCCCCCTGATCCACAGAGCACCTCATCTATCTGGGCAGCTTCCCTCACTCATGCTTTGTTAGCCAATGTACTTTTTGCCTCGTTTAATAACTCTTGCAGAGCAAGAGATTCACTTCTGGAGAACATGTTAGAAGGCTTGAGACACTGAGAAAGGGGACAGGGTTTAATCCAGACTTAGCACTTCAACTCACTGCTCAAATCATCTTCCAAACTGCCGCGCACACTGCGAGCTCAATTCAACCAAGAGAAGTCTTTCTGCAGATGCTGGATCATGCCCTTTGCACCCCTGCTAGTGCATGTGTATTTGTGAGAACATCTGCAAGGAGTGGGTGAGGAAGAAGAAGAAACACACAAAAACCAAACTCAGATATGTGAAGCGGCCAGTCTCGGGGCGGGGGGCTGTGACTCACTGTCAGACTAATGCAGTCCCATCTAACAGGAGCTGGTGAACTAGGGTGGTGTGTGAGTGCCCTTCCTTGCTGGTCCAGCCCGTGAAGGTCTGACACACTGAGGTGTCCCCATCCACTGATTCAGGCAAACTGAACCTTGGACTGGCTTTTGCTCTGGTTTGCTCACCAGGTAAAAGCTCATCACTCTTGGAAGAGCCGTTCAGCAACACGTGAGCAGAATAAAACCTGTCAGTAAGAGTGAGACTGACCCAAGGCTTGCGGGTCTGCAAGGTCTCCATCGACAAGACCTGCCAGGGCTGGGTCTAGTCTGGAGATCCTGAGGAAGCAAAACCACAGGAGATGAGAACAGTTAATTGTGTTGCCCTCTCTGCGGACACAGCTGCAGTGGCACTCACTGCTTGACGGGATCAGCTCAGAAGCCCCTCTGGTGGATCCTGACCCTGTCTCTACTGCCTTTGGGGGAATAGCAGGGATTTGTGCCCTTGAGGGACAAACCTGCCACATCAAATCTGCTTCTTGCCCCATAGCAAGAAAACAGTCCCAAACCAGGGTGACTTCCACCCCTTCTGCTGTGCTGTGGCAGGAAGTATCCACGGCTGCCTCCCTCCATGGATGTGACCTCTGGGCAGCATCCACCATGCTCCTACCAGCTCTCTGGGGAGTTCCAAGGCCAGGCATGTCCTCTCCTGCAGCCTGGCTCAGCAGCACAATGCCACTGCCGAGTCCTGCTGTGGCTCCTTCCCTGCCAGCACCTCTGCCACGCCAGAGGACATCTGCTCACGGTGGCAAATGTTGGCATTGGGGCCTAAGCCCATGTCTCCACACCGGCAATGCACAGGGCCTCCGTCACCAAGGGAGGTGGCCACGGCGGGGACAGGAGGTCCTCCTGCTCCGAACTGACACCAGGGACGCTGCCTTGAAACAAAAGTAATCGTCAGACAAACGAGCTTTAGGATTTCCCGAGTAGGATGGTAATGGCGTCCTCTGAGCCAAAGTGAAGGAAGCGATCTCCGTTGCAAAGCACAGCAAATCAATCCCGGTCATGCTCTGCAAATGACTCACAGCAGGAGACCACGTCTTGGCACAGATCAAGGGCTGAAAGCTCCACGTGCTCTGCCAAGCCAGCAGTGCAGCTGCAGCTCCTTGCCTGAGGAGGAAGAAGGGTGTTTTTAGGGGCAATGGGGACCACGCCTGCGCCCAGCTCCTGGCTGTCCCACTTGTCTTAGACACACATGTCCAGGCTTCATCTCCATAACAAACTGGGGCAATGATCTCTCCCTCCTTGGTCCACCAGCCCAAATGCCCTCAGCACCAGGACCCGCTGCTCCTTCTGCTCCCACTAGGCAGGATGGGGACACAGCTCCGTCCTGTGGTGCACCGATGCCAGGGGAGTTCAGGAACCAGTTTTGCTGCTGGGACCGCTCCTGGGACAAACATCTTCGCTGGCTTGCTGACAGGCGGGGGAGCCGTGGTGTCCAACACACCAGCTGCTCCTGGAGTAAGGGTGCCAGCCCAGAGGAGGCAGCACACCCTGCTGAGATCAGCATGGGACCCCACACCTTGGTGGTGGTGGCTTCTGATGGGGGAAGCCCCAAATTTTGGCTCTGCTATCACTAGGGTGCTGCTCATGCTTGGTGCTTCTCTGATGACCTGGCTGGACACCCATACAGCACTGATGACATGGGAGCAGATCACCTTTCTGCCGCAGGTTTCAGACCTCTCCCTTGGGGCCACGCACAAGCGCTCCATGCCGAGGGCAGCTGCGGTGTCCCAGGCTGCATGGGGGCAGCTCTTGGCATCAGAAAGACTGGTCACTGCTCCCAGTGGCGCAGTAGCTCAGACATGCTTGGCTAAATGACTTTCCCAGCAGATTCTGCAATAGCTTGTGCCTTGAGAGAGAGAGAGATACTGATATTTTTAGGCAGTCTTTAGGGAAAATAAAGCTTCAAGGAGGATCCAGTGCTCTGTCCTACTGTGTTATAAAGATTTAATTCCAGTGCATGCTGGTATGCTGTGGAGATGTACACCCCAAATCACAGTATTCCTTCCTTCCTCAACCTTCCTGTGTAGTGGCTGCAACAAATGATAGACCAAATACTCTCTTCTCCCCTCTTCACTCCCAGGACAACTGCCCCCATTATCAGACAAGACCCTGACCTTTTGATCCATCCATCTTGTCTCCTCCACTGAGTCTGGGCTGAGCTACAGCCCTTTATTTATTCACGCAATGTAAGTTTCCTCATGCTGCTTCACCAGTGCACATCAACTGTGACCTCGAGACACTATCCTCTCCTGGGATAAGCATGTTTTTCAGTCCCAGGCATCTCTGGAGTAAAGACTGACAGTTCTTTAAAGGAGGGGGAAAAAAAGCAGGTGGGAGGAATGACAGGCTGAAGTACACTTTGGTTTAATAGGATAAAATGGAGCTTGATGAAAGTAACTCAGTCTGCAAGTCACCCAGTCCAGAACAGGATTTTAATGCCGTGCTTTCCTCAAACTAGTGACTAACCTGGCGATACTGCTGATGGTGGAAAATGCGTCACCCCTTTTGTGATTTTCCTTACCCTGATCTCTCATCTAACGCAAAACCGTTTTCAACTGTATTATCTTCACACTGAGCTCTGTAGAATTCACCACCTGGTAGGCAGAAGCCTTTCTGGTGCTGCTGGGAGGAACAGCTCGCCAGTGACAGCCTGCTGCTGCTGATGCAACCTGCTTTGTTTCAAGCAGCCCAAGAGACCCAGGCATGGAGCCCATCGCACAGGCGCACAGACCAGACGCTGGGTTGTGCTTCCCCAGAAGGTGAGGGGAGATGACGTCCTGACTGGTCCACATGGAGTTCGATGATCTGAGGGGAGACAGTTCACTGACTGGGGGTGCACCAGGGTTCCCATCTCAGGCTGGAGACGTGTCTGCAAACAAGGGTCCTGCTCCAGCCCTGCTGTCTGGCCAGAGACAAATCCTTGCTGTCTCACTACACCTTGTCACTCCCAGGTGCAAGCAGGCTCCAGCACCTGGTCTGAGGGAAGGTTTTGAAGCTGGAGGATGCTGGTTGTAAGATGTGAGGCACTGACTTTCAGGCACTCCAGCACTACCCGGGTCTGGGGAGCAATCGCTGCAGAGAGGGCAGCCCCACGCAGCTGGTGGGGTGTAAGGGTTCTGGCTCTCCTGCTCTTGTTCCAGCAGAGCCTGGCCACTGGCATGCCCACCCCCACTCTGCTCAGCAGCAGCTCAGGGCACTGCTGCTCATGTGGAAGGGAGGGCTGTCTCGCTCCACGCCTGATCACCATTTGACACCACACGTGGACAACGTAAAGGTGTAAAGGCCTCTGCACCTCGTATGCACAGGGGCTACGCTGCTGCCCTCGAGCTCCTGTACCAGCACAACCATGCTAATATGGTCAGGTGTTCTGGTGTTGAGCGATTTTTCCAATACTGACGTTGCCTCTCACATTGGCCAGGCTGCTAAATAATGCATCACCACAAAAAGCCATTGTGCAATGCCCGAGGAGGAGTAAAGTGCACTTCTTACCTCAGGTTAGAGGAAGACAATGGTGGAATGAGGGCAGGCAGAGACTTAGAGGAGGTTTCCATAGGGAACCTCTCCAGAGCGCGTTATCCCATCAGAACAGTGCTCTCCTGTCTTTCATGTCTAAGAGCGCCTGCCTTATTTCTTTTATGGCATACCACACTACACTAGAAAATGTCTCACAAGCATGCTGATTGCTCAGAGTGTCTCTCGTTAGATGCTCTTACAGTTTGTTTTTTTCTTGGCCTCCTGGACATTGTGAAAACACAGGTGCTTCCATTTTGGGGGACTGAAGCAGAAAACTACCTGCTCTAGACATTCTTTGGTAAATGAGAGGCTTGGAGAATCTGAAAACTCTCCAGAGCATGGACCAGACCACACCACAGTATCATACACTGAAGAGAGAACGGTGAGGCCACAATATCGAGTCAATGTTATCTTAAACACCCACCAAAACTTACTGAATATTAGCCTGAAAAATGTTGACAAACAGCTCTGGGAAGAAGATTCCCCAAGATCTGCCTAACCACAGGTTAGGGGTACTGTCCATGCCCTATTTTTGTACTTATGCACTTTCTTGTTATCCCTGGAGGTGGAACAGCCACCAGGAGGCAACCCTCTGTGAGCAGCCACACAGTCACCCTTGATGAAGGCAGGGATGGTCCATCCCTGCAGGCAGTCTGTGTACAGTAGGCGCAGGCCTATTACGTACCCCCAGACTGTGGTAACTCTTGATGACCAAGCCATCCATCCCTTGCAGAATCTCGTCCTGTTCGGAATCCCCTTCATCATAACACTTCTGTCCAAGGAAGTTTTAGGGGACACAAGAGCAAGGATGCAGTCTGTGTGCTCTTCAAGGAAGGGTGCAGCTCTCAGAGAAGAGATTTACTTCCTTGTGACAGCTTGGCTGGACAGAAGAACAAACCAATACACGAGAAAAGTTGTTCTCAATACTTGGCCTAGAAGAACCTTCCACCCCAGTCTACATGCTGGTTCAGCTAACAGCTACGGGAGGCTTCTGCTCAAACAGAACCATGTATTGACAAACAAAAAGGGATGTAAAACACAGCATAAAGAAAACAAGTTTTGATGTTAGGAGAAAACATTTTCAGGAGTGGAATTGCTTTTGTTTTAGTTACAGCTAAAAGTGATTTGCTTTTTCAGTATCATCAGGAACTTTTCAATCAAGTAATCACTGAAGTTAAGCAAAAACAAATTTCAGTCATCAACAAGGACACACTTGAGCAAAACTGGGCATTACATTTCAAAGCATTACGTAGGCATAGCTCTGCTCCAAACACCACTGAGATGAGGTGGCACGGTTATTAAAATACCACCTTGGTGACCTTGCCAAAGAAGCAGCTCATTAAGTTAGGGAGTACCAGCACGGAGTACTACTGGCAGAATGACAGCCCTGAATTTTCTCTAGTATATGCATTTCCCCTTCTCAGACACCTTGCACTAGCACAGGTTACAAATACTTTCTAATTTTAAAACACAACCATAGCCAAACACCTGCTTCTCAGTAAGAATCAGGAAGATGTGCACGTTTCTTAAAATGGGCTGTGAGTTGCTATCAATTGCTTAGCAAAAGGAGTAGCATAGTATAGAGTATGTAATGAATCGGTATAATTTCCTTTTGAAAACCAGAAAAATCTCTTTCCAGAGGTTTCATCTCAGAAAACAGAAGAAGACACTGTGTTTAATTATGCTTAGCAAAGCAAGAAAATGTAGGACCTACAATTTTTTATATCCCTCATGTAAATTTTATTTGAGTTGTTCCTTTGATGAAGCATATTTTCTTACAAAGCTTTTAACAATACACTTGTTTAATTACAGTGTACAAAAATAACTGTCTTAAAAAAATTATTAAATTTTAGCAAACTCTGGTTGGAATCAAATACAGTTTTCATACCCTGCTATCTTTTCTCCAGAAACACCTTGTACATCAAGGGGAACAAGGATATATTTAAACTGAGATGTAAACTCCGTTCCATTCTCAGCTGCTTTCTCCTGCCCTGCTGACTCTCAGGCAAAGACAGGGAGCAGACTCGTGTAGAGCTCACCCGTGGTTGGCATCAAAAGCCGTGATGCTAAGTGTAACAGATCCACAACACTGCGCCACAGGACGAGGCGGGAGACTGTCACGTCCCAAAGTGCAAGGCGACAACTTCACAGCACCTTCCAGGAGGGACAGATGTGAAAAAATGCCCAGCTCGCTCTGGAGAGGTTGAGCGGCTGTGGGGAATGTGCTTTACATCTGCGCCCCTGGTCTATATCCCCATTCCTCCCAAGGCGAGAGACTCGCTGGCAGTCAGCTCCAAAGGCATTGCGCTCCCCAGCAGCAGATCCTGCTCTGGCAGGCAGAGCAACATTTCATCAGTGAAGAAACAAACCCCACCAAACCCAGCGTGGCCCCCTTTCCCTCCCACACCCCTGCCCCCACAAGCAAATAAAACAAACTTACAGCCGAATCTGGGACTGCTGAAAAGAACAGCCGTTCCAGGCACAAGCATTAAGCCCTGCCTGCTCAGTGGACAGGTCAGGACAGACAGACAGAGCACTCCCTCTCGGGAGCAGAGACAGATATTCGGCGAGTGACTGGTGCCTGGGCATCCCTGCCCGGGTTCAGGGACGGACTCAAATTCAGTGTGCTAAGAGAGGGACAAAAATGAATGGTGCTACCTATCTGAATCCTCGTCACCAAGACTTCCGTTTGGACTTCTTCCTCCTCTGTTTTATGAAGAATAAATTATCACCGATATCAGGACTAGTGTCTTCCTGCTTCTTCCATTTCTTCTTCCTTTTAGCACTTTCCAGATGCTCCTGCACATAGGCAGCCTTGCTGCCTGAGGATGCCTGGACTATGGACTTGTGATAGATTTTGCTGCGCTTCCACGCCTGCCTTTTACACCCTCTAGGGAAGTCCTCCCCCAGGTTGTGGCTGACTTCAACATCTCTTCTGTGTTTCTCTTCTCTGTATTTCTCTGCCTGGGACCTCTTCTTCATCTTTTTGTGACACTTGCCATCTTTGTGACGCTGCTCATATTCTTTCTCAGGCTTGCTCTTTTTCTTATGGCTGTGCCCCCCCTGTTTTTCGTCCTGCCACGGTGCCTCTGACTGCTCTGGCAGAAGGCCGGCTTCCTGTAGTTCTGCAAAACAGAGCAGTTTATTTCAAGATCCACACATAAAACCTAAAACTTAGTGCCCAAGCCATCACAGCTTCCTTATGTATTTACAAAGTTAGTTAAAAACCAAAATCTACCTCTGATAGATTTCTTCATGGTGTTTTTCCCTCTGTCAAAAGACTGGAATCTTAATGAACTCCAGCTTAGTCCTCTTTCAGGAAGTTTATAGCATTTTTATTGTCACTGGATTTTTTAGAATTAAAATATCTGAGAATGCCCAACTAGTGGCTTTGACACAATAAATTTCCACGACAGACAGAGATGAATAACGCCACACATCTTCTACTACTGTCAGACTATTTGGTCAGATCCCTATGGCCTTTCCCAACACATGAAAATAATCCCACAGGACTTCTAAAAGCAGCAAGAAAAGAAGAAACTATTTCAAAGAACTGAAAGGGAGGAGGGTTCTTCCAAAATATACCGTACCTGCAACCTTTCTTTTTAATCTGTTTGCTCTTTTCTTCACCTCATATTCATCATCGTAGCAGTAGATAAATGGAGATGCAGGCAACATGCTTCCATGCATCCGCTTTTCCGAGCACTCCTGCAAAACACATTTCAGGTCACAAGATGTGGCGGAGTCATGATTTTCCTGAAAGGAAAATGAGTTGGGTTTGGCAGGTGCTGGTCTGAACCTACGGTGGATGTGGCCACCAATTCCTTAGACACTGATTATTTTATTACCATCCAACGGTCCTTCCTGCGCACCTGCCAAAGTACGCATTACGTGAGCCAAGCTGCAGTCCCCTGCCAGCCAATGGCAGGAACGCTGTATCTTCCTGCAATTTCAACGCCTCTGTGGACTGAGAGAAGCAGGGAACTAGAGGCAGGTGAGCACCAGGTGAATTTGGTGCAAACTGCAGCTGGAGTGGATGTGCCCGGAGAGGGGCGCGTGTCCTGCCTGCAGCCCGGCCCGGTCCCCCCGCTGCCGGGTCCTGCTGCCTCTTGCTGCCCGCTTTGCTCTCCCGGCACAACCACATGCCCACTCTCCTCGAGAGACAAGTGCTTCTCATGGCAGCGCAGCTCTCTGAAGCTGGGTCATTAGTGGTGAAAGCAGGTGCAGCGGTGTGTAGACTGGAAGTGTGGGGTGGGCTGAGGGAAGGAGGGAGCCACGGCGAGGGGCACCATCCTCACTGCACGGCCCTCCTGCCCCTAGAACCGCTGAGCACTCAGACTGAGGGGGTGCTGTTTTCTCACCCACACAAACCAAAAGCAAGATCCGCAGGAGCTGTTGTGCAGGCACGTGAGATTGCCGGGAAGAGGAAGAGAGCCTCGACAAGGCAACTGAGCTGAGGAAAGGACTGGCTCTTGCACCACATGCATGCCAGCCGTATTTCCCAACTACTAGAGTCAGGAATCAGAATTTATTCATCGCTGGACAGAGTTTTAGCCATGTCTTGTAAGTCAGGCTACTTTGGATGCTTCCTGTGGTTCCCTGTTGTTTTTTTCAAGGTATGACACGGTATTAATCGATACCTTTTTCCCCTTGAAAATTGCTTGTTATCTGTTGTGCTTTGCAATATCATCCTTCTACTTCTTGGATACTGCCCAAATCTAGTGAACTCTGGGCCTTAACACTTCAAGGAACTGTCAAGAGTTTTCACTCACCCTGATGTCTCCACCACAAGCTAAGCTGCTGCTCTCTTTCTGGCGTTTGCTATTTCTCCCACTCAGGGCCACCTCTACCACCTCCTTTCCCTGTGTGTCCTCCTGCCCCCTCCCCCTCTCTTTTTCAGAGCACATCAAAGAGGCATTTCAGATGTATTTCATATCTGTCAGCTTGTGTTTGGCCTCTGCTTGGCTGAAACTAAATGAAGAATCAGGTTATACTCTGTGGTGCCCTCCAGAAGGGTATCGTTAGGTTGTGTGACAACAGCCTCATCTGCCCATACATGGAGGACCACGGAGGAGAAATGGCAGTTCATGGCTGGAGCCTACCCAAGTCTGAGAGCAATTCAGACAATTCACTCTCTCACCTCATGGTGAAATCAGGCTGGAAGAGACCTAGGAGGGGGCATGCAAATCTGTCTGTGGCCTGGGGCCATTCTCGGTTGCTATTCATCTGAGAGATGGAATCAGTGGACACTGAACACCTTGGACAGCCAGCTATCACCCCACAAAGAGACCTCCTCTCTCACCTTTCCTCAGTCCTCCATCTACCTCCCTCAGATTTAAGCCGACAGAAAAGCGTGATAGAGATAGGACACTTCAAATACCTGTGTCTCACATGAGTGAAACCTAAGAGTGGCCTTTAGGCAGGGCATAAAGCTGCCTGCCTATCTGGAACAAATGAAAGGAAACATTATTTCTAGATGTGGCCAAAGAGGTTGCTGAAAACACCACAGATTGTCAGTACACAGGAGTATGAAAGGATACATTCACCTTTCTGTAACACCTGTGAAGTGTACTGCTTGAGTTCCCGCATTGAGCCCAGGGCTTGCTCTGTGGGCAGGTGGCCTCTCGGTTATTTTTGTTTCATTAATGGGCTGAGAGGGAAGACTTAGCAAATGAAATGCACGTGCCACCCAAATCATCGCTCCTCTTTTCCTCTGTACCCCCACTGCACTGATAAACCAGCTCAGCAATGTCCAACATGCACTTGGCTGTATCCCTCCCTCTCCAGAAAGCTGCCACTGCTGCCACGCACTTGTACTGCCAAATACTCCTGGGACAGTCTCTGGTGCTGGAGGAGGGAAGGCAGAGCCTGATATAGCCTGCAGGAGGAATTTTCCGTGTGAGTGGCACGCTGGGATGTGCATGCAAGGCACATCTGCAGATACTGAACAGTTCCTGCTGCCTTCAGAACTCACTGCAGCCTGAATAATGCAGCGAGCTGTCCCCCATTAACTTGCTCTCATGCTTAACTTTCCTATGGGGATGCCCCTTAAGACGACCTCATCTTTGTTATGAACCATAAGAGACAATGTTTTGGATGTGTGGAATGCCAAGAAATGAACTCTGATGCCAAGTCTAGTAAAGAAAATAAGATTTTTTGTCCTTAGTAAATCCTTAGTTTAGATAAGAACACAACTGTCTGAATAAACAACATAGCAGAGTCAGGGAACATAACTGTCAGGTGCTGGAATCTCTGACTGCTTATGTTTTAACTGTTTCCTTTTTTACACACAAGAAGTGATCCGCAGTGACTTCCTTACTGGAAGCATAACTGGAAGCAGTTAACTCTGGGATGTAACAAGTTTATTTTACTCTTGCCTCTGTTTTGGGGAAACATGTCCCTAGACCTCTAGCAAAGAAAAGGAATTTCAGGTGTTCCTAAACCAAATTAAATGTTAACATGAAAGGCAAGGATTGCAGTGGGAAGCACTGATCAGTGTGTCTGTACAAAACTAACCCCTGCCTTTTCTTCTTGGCCAGCGTATCACCTCTCTGCTTTAACTGCTCACAAAAAGCAAGAGAGCAGGCTTCCCGAGGTATAGAAATGGGATAAATGTTAAGAGATGCTTGTGATTTTTACCTGATCAGAAATACTTACATTTAAAAAAAACAAACAAAATCACTTTTTCCCTCCTTAAATTATAGTCTGATCTTTCAAGCTCTGACAGAGCTGCTCACTGCAAGCACCCAGGCACTGATTACCACGTCAGTTTTCTGAGCCAGTGAGAGCTGCCAGTGTCAGGTGGATTGCCTGTCCAGCCGGGTTGCTGGTCCAATTTCCTCAGTCCTTCTGGGCCAGAAAGTTCAGTGATTTGAGGGCAAACGCTCAGTTATCATTACATAATCTGATGTGTGCTCTGGATGTTTTTCTGTGTGCATATAGGAAAACTTAGTATTTCTACTCTTCTGTGTTATTGGCTTCTCCATTTTCATTCAGTCATTGCTCAGGCTGTTTCTGCTTCTCATATGCTAATCACAATACTGTCTTATCTCCTTCGATAGCCATAAAACGTTGTCCTTCAGACACTTCACTCACTTGCTGAATTTACACAATTTTTGCCATTTTCTATCAAAGTAATTACTATCAGATGCTCCCATGTATTTACTATCCTTACAGCCTTTTTTGTGTCTATGTACGGCTGCCTTCCTCAAAAGCCATTTTATGACAGTCTAGTAAAACGTTCCTTATCCAGTGACAGCAGTCAGTCCCTTCTTCAATCTTGTCCTTTCAGTTTTTACTTTGTGTGCTCCTTTCAGTGTCTGTGTCACCGGCAGGGGCTTTATCTCAGTCCTGTTTAACAGGATTGGTTTCAGCGCTGCTTTGGTGGGTTTTGTCAGCCCTGGTCCCAATGAGCAGGTGGAACAGGCTGGTCCATGTGACGGCCAGGCTGAGCTCCTGTAGCTGTGCCCGGAGCAGGGGTCTCACAGGCAAAGCCAAGGAATCACACTCCTGTTCTACAGCCACCCCTGCCGTGCCAAGGGTGATGCCAGGCTGGGGGCACATGCTGGCCTCTGGCATTGCCCCAGTGGATTTTTCCTGTCCCCTCCCACCTGTCTGTGCCAGCAGCCACGTGTCCCGGGCATACGTGATGGCCGCCGTGCGCTGTTCCTGGGCGAAAATCTTTGGTCGTCTCCAAAGATGGCTCAGCACTAAAAATCTCCCATTTATGTCTCAGGTTTGTTGTGAGAAGATAACAGCAAACCCGTTCCACCTTGCTCACTGTTCCCCACAGGGACTAACTATTTAGCCAGAATCAGAAGGAAGCGTTTAATGATAACGTCTTCGGTAGTTGTAGGAGTTCACACACAGAGCTCGGGGGAGAGGAGGAAGGAAATTGCTGGGAATTTGCTATCTCTAAGCTGCAGGAAACTATAAACTTAACCCAATCGACACATGAGTAACAATCATTTTATAGAACAGTTGGGGCTCCTGGACTTATTCTGTAAAAGAAAAAGGACTAACATTTGTTTGGTGCTAATATTTGCAGGTACAGAGAGCTGCACTTGTCATGGCACAGGGCTGAAAAAGGTGATAGACATGATGAAGCAATCCTAGAAGATACAGCATATCTCTAGTTTTTACTGAAGCCATTTAAGGCCAATAAACTTCTCCTTCAAAACCTTACTGAAGGAAGATGCAACCTTAATTCAGATGTTGAATTAAACTAAGAAAACTACAAATAAAGATTATCAGAAGTAGGCAGAAATGAAACATTCCTAAAAACGGCACTCAAATTTTTGGGCTGATTGTGGCAAAAAACCTTATATGATGTTGAACACGGCAGCAAGGCACTAATCTTTCATCCCATGAGCCCCCCAAAAAAAAGCGAGAAAAAAAAAAGCAAGATGAAAAAAGAGCTCTGTTCAGAAACTACCTGTTTTCCAGTGAACATTCTCTCTCCCAGGCAGTCTCATTTTGATTTGAGATTTTAAAAAAAAAAAATCAATAAACCTGCCAAGGAGAGATAGTAACTTTTCTTTTCCTCCGTATCTTTAAATTAGATGGGTGAGATCACTTTATACATTGGCCTCCACTGACTACAGCAATGCTGCAAAGTCACAAACATTTCATTAGAGCAGCCCTTTGTAGAGCATTAGCTTGACTCTTCCGGCTCTTTTCTTCAACCACACACTGTGACAGAGATGAATTTCCACCCCAGGGATGTACTCAACACTGAGGAAGAGACTGCCGAGACTTACGTATCCAAAATGTCCTTTCTGGGAGCAGTTGTAGCAGTACGCTGAAGCAGAGGGCTTGAAGCGAGAACTCCTTGCCTTGATTGGTCCTGGCTTAGTCTGAAAGATGGAAATGGGCAAGAATTAGGTCTGGCAGTATTCTGAATGCTGAATTAAAAATAAATTAAAATTACATAAATATAATTTTATTATGCTTAAATCAATACCTTCTCGCTTGCTGGTGGAATATTAAGTTTGAAAAAGAAGCAAGTGGCTCCTATTAGTGTAATTTTGCAGAGCAAGGTTCAGCCTAAGCATCACAAATGAGGTGAGAAGAGGCATTCCCACTATCTATTCCACCTGGCCATGTTATTTCAGCTCTGAATATAAGAAAACAGGCTGACGATTTGTCTCCCTCTTGACTCCTCCTTGGCTCCCAGCTGCCTCCCCCTCTCACCATCCCCACCATCCCCTGGGAGGGACAGGGACACCAGGGGATGGGCAGGTTTGGGTATTGCTGACCTGCTCGTGCTTAAAGCAACACTGCTGAGACCCGACGGAGCTGGGGCCTCACCTGCCAGCACCTCAGCAGAGTAGGCACCGGCTCCGCTCCCAGCAGAGAGGAACCTACGCCACAGCTCACGGCTGCTCTTGGGGCTTACCTTGGGCAGATGAAGATTTAGCATGCCCCACTGCTTTCTGGGAAACAGGCAGCTCTGTTTCTTTTCCCCATTTATCACCACTAAGTGGAATACGTGAACATACTGCCTATTGCTTTACTTCTCACAAGCACTTTCATCCCCTGGAGAAGCAGCTGCCGCAGAGCCCATGCCCAGGCAGAGCAGGCACAGGCATGGACAAGGGCTGCCTGAGTTCTAGCTAAAAAGCAGCGGAGCAAAACAGCGACCGTATCGCTTTCAGCAATGCATGCATTTCCTTCTCTCTGGTGCTAAAGGAGCACGGAAGAGTGGTCTGGATTTCAAATAAATCAGTAGTATTTGGTAAAGCTCATTGTAGGAATTGCTTTTTTCTCTGAATCTGTGCCACCACAGTCTCTTACTGGTAGAGCCACTATGTTCTCCGGCATGGCCTCCAGAAGAATGACAGCAGTGCTTGTAAAATAGGCAGAAACAACAGATATCTTCCAATGTCATTTTTTATAAATCTGATCACACTTGCAGGGGGCACCTTATTTTGAATCTCTGCAGCCTTGGGGTTAAATGTGTGTTTTGGATTCATGTTCCTCAGTTCACATTCACTCACGAGAAGGAGGCTAAAGCAAGACGAAGAGTGACACATCCAACAGTGATTTGTGACAAAAGATGGGGAAACAGGGAAAGGAAAAAATCCACCTATAGAGTAATTTGTATATTTCTTATCCACATCTTACAGTGAGAGCTCTTCAGCTAACAGCAAAGTATAAGTGACTCATTAAGCCAGCACAGTTTTTCAGGTATTCTTTTATCATAAATGCATAGCATAGCCAAGGAAAAAAAATCAACCATTTGTGTAATCCCCTTGAGGAAAAATTTGTAGGTTTAATTTATTGGATCAATCACCTGTATGCTAGTTAGGTTTCAGTGTGAGGAGCAACCGCAGAAATCACCTGTACTTTAGACAGGGCTCCTAAAAAGCAGAAATAAATCCTACAAGTGATACCTTCCTCTGCCTTCCCCCCATGTGGAATTTTACCCATACTAAATCTGTTTTCTAAGCTGATGTCCACTGAAGCTCACACTGGGATGCTGCCACAAAACCCCAACAGGTTCCTTCAGTCAGTCCCTGTCTGCTAGAGAGCTCTGCGACCAGAATGCTAGTGCGATACAGCTGTCAAAAATAAACCCAAGACCATTACATTGCTATTCTGCTTTCTGCCACCCAGGCCTCAAAATGAACCATAATGTCAGGCTGAAAATGACATGATTATACTGTTTGGTCTTTGCAAGGTGCAGTGTAACAATAACGCATAGTTACAAAACCCATGTATTATTCCAGAGACATGATCCTTTGCATTCCAAGATGTGGTCTGTTAAAAAGCCTGCTGAGGAGTCTGACACATTAATTTGTTAAAAGGTCACCCTCCAACGTAAATAATTATGATTTTGGCCATCGCTAATGTCTGTATAAACTTACACTTAGTTCTGAACACGCTTACTTTTTACAGAAAAGGCAAGTGAGGTCTTCTGCTGGTTTGGACTGGGCTTTTGAAAATGCATGCCAGCTGTACGGCTGTGGACAAGAAACGCAGCACGCTTGCCAGGGCGCGGCAGTGGTTTACGTGGCTGACACAAAGAGTCCAGACGTCCCTTCTGTGGGTGCCTGGGTGCTGTCCCACAGCCATGCATGAGCAACAGGAGATGTGAGGGAATCCCCCGGCTCCGGCTGCAGCGCAGCCTCCTGCTACCCAATGCCTGCGGCTCTCAGCGGCTAACTGCAGTCTAGCTGTGACCCAACGGCTGTGCACCATGGCCGCGCCACCCAGCACCAGTAGCACCCATCACCAGCAGCACCCATCACCGGCAGCGCCCATCTTCGGTGGCACCTATCTCCAGTGGTACCCATCACCAGCAGCACCCACTATGAGTGGCACCCACCAGCGGTGGCACCCAGTGCCTGTGACACACCACCCCTGCACTAGAGGAGCACCCATCAACCGTCAACAGCAACTGTGCCAAAATACTGGTCATGAACTGATACACTGGGGTTTCCCTGTGGCGCGGGAGTCCCTCAGACCCTCCCATTTATTAGGGACGTAACACCCTGTGACCACAAGCTCTACCTCTGCACCCTCCTCCTGAGTCAGCCCCTCCCCCTCCCCCGTTTCCCTTTGTTCAGTTAATAGAAAAGGTCACGTTTAAGGAAATAAATTAAACTGAATACTGGCAGGCCAGATTAGAACTCTACGTAACTTCACTTCTTTCCAAAGCCAAACAAAAAGGAAACCTGCATGTTATAAACCCTCTGTTTTCTTATTATTTAAGGCTTAAAAAAGCATCTAAAGGCTCCAGCCACATGGGTACAAAATAAACTATTCATGAACGTAGCTTCTTTATGTTATAGTTTTTTTTTGTTACAAACATTTAAATAATCTATATTTGTAGGGTGATATCTTCGAGATTACTTCACTATCAATATATAGAAGTAATAACCTGGTAGATAGCATTACCTATGAAAGGTCCATCCCATCTGCTATTCTTGCTGAAAGCTTTTCATGCATCAGTAAACTCAGTAAATATCAGAAGATAAAGCATAAGCCTACCACGCCATGGATTTACTCCTAATGTCTCCTCAAAGTGCAGCCTGATGCAACGATTACAAATGATTTTTCTTCTAATGTCATTTTACATAACCCTTTTTTCTGCATGAGTAGTTAGTGCGGAATGAATGAATGAATGCCATTAAAACAGTTAATCATTATCTGGGACACTGGCCTTCCTCCCTTCTCAACTAGGAATCTCCATGACAAAGGCCAAGAGATCAAAATGCCAGGGCTGCCTCTCTGGCCTATTTCAGACAGTAATTTTTTATGCAAATGGACCTGCTGGGCAGCTCCCTCTGTGACCTTGAGCTCCCGTTATCTGCAGCGACTTTGATCCAACCAGGGCTCGTTTTTATGAAGCTCATTACTACTTAGGATCTGCAATCTGGCTAAATCTCACTAATTAAGGAAAATCTCCTGAACTCCCATTTTTTGTATTTCTCTGCTTCGTGGCATGGCATGACGCATGGACCTCGACAGCACAGAGGTGAGAGCCTTTTGCACACCTCGTGCTGCCGGTGTCGGACACAAGCATCCCCCAGCTCAACGTGCCAGCCGATACCCACAGCCAGCATGGCGCGGGATGGCACGACACGTGTATGATGACATGCACCTGGCTTCGGCCTGAGCCCGACCTGTGCCATCAGCTCTCATAACTCACAGAGACACGCGGCATCCAAACCGCCAAGTTCCTGCCAAAGGAAAAGCGTCCCAACCTACCCGGAGTGCCAGTGAAACCCCCCGAAAACTAAACAGAAATCAGAAAAGTTCCTTGTGCCACCTGGAGTTTCCTAATCAGATGAAACAAAGCTCATGCCCTCCATCGACCCATCAGACACCTCCACGCTGCCTCTGCGTAAGGCTTGCACGGAGGTGGGCTTTTTTGTTACATCCAACACCACTTTGGGCAACTGCGTTTCAGCATGAGAAGCAATAATTTCACAAACCCTTCACCGAGCGCATCCCAGGGCTACAGCTCCGTGCAGCCCGTCACATCACCCAGCACCATGAGAAGAGCCTGTCATTTCTTCTGATCCATTATACCAACTGCTATTCTCATACTTAATCTATCAGGTAATTTTTACTGTTATTTCTTGCTGCACTCTAAAGACAAGTAATTAAACGGTGGATTAAAGAAATAAGCGTGGGGGGAGGACACCTGCACAGCCCCATCGGCAGACCTGGGCGCCACCACAACCGGTGCATGAGCCCTGCACGCCACAGTCAGGTTTTGCGCAACTCGCTGAGACAAACAAGATGTAAGGCTGGGAGTAAAACTCATTAGCAGTGATGTTTCACCAATTTCTTGAGGCACTGAAAGCTGATCATCAAGTGAATCATTACACGCTGTGGGCCGTAGACTGGAGTTGGACAGGGGAGTGGTCAGAACAGCTCTATCACTGCAAAATATACATTTATTTTCCCTTTACGAATTACCATAATCTACTTGTATACCAGCTGAAACAATGGCAGGTTAGCATCATTCCTTTATATTCAAAATTGCCCATATAAGATATCATGTAATATCGTAATTATACTAAGGGTTTTTGCTGTTGTTATTTTCTTTAACCATGTCATGCACCCAGTACGCTTGCATTCCATTGGGTAACTCCTTAATTAGGCAGATTTTTGAAACAAGTATTATGTACACAACAGACCGGAACGTCTCCTTTGGAGTCTTCCTAGTCTATCAGGTGATTGCATCATTAAGCCACACATGCTACGTAGTAAAAATCCTTATGAAAATTCATGACAGAAATATACTGAGCTTGATGCATGCTAATACATGAGAAATACACAAATTTAGTACTCTGACTTTTAAGACCGCCAAACAATTATAAATCAAATAGTTTCCTTACTGAATTTTATTCATTTTTTCAGCCACGTAACGAAACCTGCTCTTCCCACAGGAGTTGTGGAGGTCGCACCTGAGTATCTTTCCACAAATTATACCCTGTAATCGAGTTTACCTGATGTGGCTGTAACATTCTTTCCAGCTTTTCGGGTATTCACCAAGCACAGTGAAATAACCAAGAAAACAGTGATCTAATCAAACTTTTAGATATGGGTACTTTTAAAGTACAGGATACATATTAAATTAAAAATCAATGGACAAAATTCTATTTTTTGATTGCACAGTCTGGAAAACTAAAGCCCTTCCCAGAAGGAATTTAACTAGTTCCATCGGCAGTACAAGCACCGTGAAGCTGCTGTTTTCTAAGAAATAAGACATTTCTATAATGCATTTTAAATAGATGCAAATAGCATTTGCAATTGACTGTGTGAAAACGTTAAAGGCAGAGTCAAAAAGTACAACGTAATATATTTAAAAGAAATTAATATAATCTTTTGATACTCTTACAAGGAGAGGTAAAAATACAAAAATTTTAATTCAAAAGTCTTTTCTGTTAAATGGACAAAAAAGGGGTCAAGTTCATAGAGAAAATGAATATATGCAAGATAGTAAGGATAACAACAATACAATCCCTGAATGCCTCAAAATCTTCATGGTTTAAAAGGCATCCCAATTTTCTCCAAAGGTGGTGGCATCTCTCCAGTCGTCCATGGCTAATGTTACATGGAATGCAAAACGTAATTTAAATAGGATGGTGCATTAAACTTCAACTATTTCTGATGTAGCTCTCAAACTACAAACCTATCTTTCTTCTATTTTAATTTTAAAGTAAGTTAGCAAACACTTCCTTCTTAATCCCCAGAGACTATCTATACAGTGACACAAATGCACAAATTTATGACAGTAACATAAACGCTCCTCTGAAGTAATGTGCAACATTAAGTGAAATCGTTTCCTGGAAAGATATTATAGGTATCTATATTTTATTTGCCATCTTAAACATATCTGGGCCTTTATGACCTTATTTTTAAAATGTATTTCCTTTTCACATTTCCTGGTGCAAATGGACTGCATAAATAAGCAATGTGCTATGAGGCTTCAGACTAGCCGATAAACCCTTTCAATTTTCATGCCAGCTTCTTCTTTTGTAATTCAAATCTGGCTGAAAACTGGCAGCTCTGAAAACTGAAACAAGCACTGCCACAAATACCTTGTAATGCTATCGACCTTGTCTGCCCATGCAGTGAGAAAGGGGGATGCATATGTGTCTGCAGTCATCCAGATAACACAACTCATTTTTTTGGGGGGATAACAGAAGCCAGCCCCGGACTGTGCACCAAAAGCAGTCATTACCAGGCAAGCTGGAGAATAAGTCTCTTCAAAATACACAGTGCATTTAAAAAACATATACAGGGCTCAGCCACTGCTTTCATTACCAATTTTAATTTAGCTCCTTCAGTTTGCCAGCCAGATAAACTCTTTAGTGCTGTTTTTTAATCTATTTGCCACATTTTATGTTTAAGATTATAGCAATATGGGACAGGAGAAGGAATCACTTTTAGAGGAAATAAAGAAATAGATCCGCTTATCAGCGCCCATCAGAAAGTTCATTAATCAGCCAGGCTTTGTGCCCCCTAAATTGAAAGGTTAAATAATCCTCTCAGGAATATTTCTCGGCACCACCGCCAATTGTCCGGAGAGAAGCTGCCATTCACAGCACTCTGGATCGGTGACAGGGTATTTTACCACTGTTTGGACCCCAAACAATGATGGACAAATGGCCTGGCTTACAAAGAAACCTTTTAGTACAAGGATGGAAGAAGGACCACAAGCTTTGAAGTGGGGTGGGGGAGGTGGGTGCACAGGGACAAGGCAGGGGAGGAGGAGGAGGAGACTCGTGCACTGGGACGCCTATATTTTATTTGAATCTTTATTAGGAGACTCGCCAAACGCGGCTGCAAACGCGCAGAAAGCACAGGCAGGCGGGCAGGCACCACACGCACACACGCTCGCCATGCTAAGCGTATGCATACTTACACATACATTTATACGTTAATCAGAACACAAACATTTGCAAAGCCTGTAAAATCAGAGGACGAACAGAGCTAAAGCATGGTTATATTTATTAGCTAATACACTGGGGAGCCCAACAAACCCCAAGGTTTTAATTTTTACTGTCATTCTAGATGATTTACAGCTTCCTTTCTCTCTTTTTCTCTCTCTCTTTAACCTTTATGTCGCCTACTAATCACCCTTCACTATCAGATGCAAAAGCAGGAAGTACCACACGTGAAATAACTTTCTCACGGGCACATTCTCGGTACTTTGAGGTGATTTCTGATCACTGCTAGAATTGACGCAAATGCAGAAAAAACACGATGGAAGATGCCAAAAGAGTGGTGCATCCTTTTGTTAGACGTGAGTTTTTGCTGGAGTACGCTCTAAATAAACAGCAATTCAGGCTTTTTTTCCTTTAAACTCCCTCGCAGCATCCATAGCATCCTTTCCTGATGGACAATTTTACAGAAGCATCTTCCTTACACTACCAACATGTTAACTTTGCATGTTAATGTTTATCAACTTCCTCATATTTTTTTCATGTGTTCTCCATTTAAGAGCATCATATATATTCAGTAATACCATAATTATTTTCACCTAGCTTCATAACAAGTGACATTCATCCAGAATATGTCCTTGAAGAAATGTCTGACAGCCTATATACAACCATTAGCACACCAGAACCTTTTCCATGTCCTTTTACATCTATTTTTCTAAATCAGTCTCAAATCCATAAAGTTTTTACTTTAATATGACTTGGGACTTTCTGAAGAGTCTACGACATCTAAAAATGGATCAAAATATTTCAGATTGCTGCTCTCTCACATCACATAAACATGCCACTGATCAAAAACCATTTTCTCCAAAACAACTTTAGAGTATCTGTGCTATTATTTTCTCCCTTTTTCCCTCCTTACACCATCATCAGAAAAGCAGAATTAATTTAACCATGGTCTCATCTGCCATCAAAATAAGTCAGATAGAAACTGGATATCCCATGTAAATCCAGTGCAATTAATTTTACAGTAGAAAATGCTTCAGGGTTATCACATAGTCCACAGTCACCTTTCAGGTGTTGGTGTGTGCATGTGCACAGCCACTCACCACTCTTTTTTTTTTATGTGCCAAAGGAAGTTACAAACACACTTTAGAAACAGCTTAGAATTAGCTGCACAGTCAAGAAACAACATGGAATTACTTTCTGCTGCCTACAAGATGAGTAGCTACTACAGGCAGAGAACTTGTAACTTTCAGGGGAGGGGAAAAAGTAAAATAAAAAGGAAAACAAGCAGCTTTTGGATTTAATACTGACGCCGAGAAACCTTAAGCTCAGGCAGTGACTGTTGATTTCTTGCAAATATATCACCTGGGCAACCGTAAAAATAGCACATCTGCCCGTTAAGTGTTGTCCCCTCCTGCCTGTGGAGAGTTAGAGCCACTGGCACGTCCCTGCCTGTGGCGTTGCTGTGCCACACCAGACACCATCGCTGCTGTGCCATGCCACGCCGGGCGGCATTGCGATGCTATGCCATGCCGGGTGGCACCGCAATGCTATTCTGTGCAGGGTGGCACTGTGATGCTGTGCCGTGCCACGCCACACCGGGGAGCATCGCTGTAGCACCGTCTGCACGGTGGAGGCACCGAGGAAGGATCAGCACAAGAGGCCTCGTCCTCCCAGACGCAGACTGTGCTACAGAGCAGAACGCCAAGCGGCAACAAGTCCAAGCTCACCAGCCTCAGTGGCGGTGAGAAGAGCAGCCCCGGCAGCGATGCCATGTGTGCTTTGATGCAAGGTGCTGCCAGCACCAGTGAAGTATGGGGGTGGCAGTTTGTGCCCAGTTCAGAGTCATACTTATGGTTGTTGGGGTATGTTTGTCAAATGCTAACTTAATCCCAACTTAACATTCAAAAATAAGGTAAAAGTCAAAGCCTAAATCAAGAATTCGGAGGGATGCTTTCTTCTTTTGCCACACATGGATATCATAGCATATATGCAAATCACTCACTGCTCTGAGACTTCTCCAGTACTGCAGTAAAATAGTACCTACTTAGGGCATGTGGCTCTGTGCTACTCATCACTTTACACAGGACTTTGGTTCCTTTTAATTCCCTTTACACCTGATTTTTCAAAATTTGAAATCAAAATCAGAATGGATGTGTCACAGGCGTAGTAACTTTTCTACTCACACGAAAGGACCTAGCAAGGTGTATTAATGCTGTTGACGATAGACTCTCTCAGAATTAAATCAGGGGATAAATACTTTTAGAGAATCCTAATCTGTAGATTATTAACACAATCAAGCATAAGTAGAGAAAGTCACCGTCTAATCGGTGTGAGCTCCTGGCTGCTCCTAACACACGGATCATCAACGACATGAACCAGCAGGTCTGGCAGCAACACGGACAATCGCATACGCCGCTGCCAGTGCAGAGCTCTGCAGGCTGCTGTTGCCTAATACCTGTGACGCTTTAACACCCAAAACATTTGTATGATAAAATGCAACAGTTTCAATACTATTAAAGCACATAATTTACAATCAGCTACTGGGTGGACATTTTGCAAGGAAAATGTCATTCCCAGTTAGGATATACATGCAAGCAGTTCATGAGGATTTACGCTCTACAGACATTTTACATTTTTTCCACTTTGCTATACAAAATTGTACCAAAAAACATTTCATGTTACCTACATGAAAGTGTAGGTTTTTTATGTTTTAAAATGCCTGACAGCTCACAGTTAATTTCTGGTTTCCTACAGAATTTTCAAATTTGCTCTGAGTTCTAACAAAACTCAAAAAAACACCTTCATATCTATTTCAGAGGAATTATATTCAGGAACACCGTAACTTTAATATAAACATCCACACATGGAATTTACTGCAGAAAAAAGGGCACAGATTTTTTTTCCCTCAGGTAAAATCTTGGTTTTAAAATGCATTGGAAACCTCATTTTAGCTTGAAAATTCTACACTCCTTAACTGAATCGTTAACACTCAAATTAGTAAAAATTATTTAAATGATCATATAGACTTGCCTCTCCAAACTAAAGGAAAGAGAGGAGAAAATTCTTACGAGATCTGTAAGCATTAAGGAAAAGATAACATTAATTGTCTCCCTTAAAAGAACTACAATCATGTATATGATGAGGAGACATTTCAGCAATGACTCTTACCATGATTATTCCATTTTTGTTAATAAACCACTTATCCAACAGTTTTGGTGTTTCATGAGGCTACATATCACAGCAGTTTTGGCATGTGTCAGGCAAAGAAGAAATGGACATGGTAGTTCCTACTGAGAACAGAGCAATTCCTGCCTGTAAGTTTGCGTGGGAGGGAGCAGCTCTCTGAGCCTTCTCCCAGCCGTGAGCACACCTCGGCACCACGACTGCTGGCACAGCATTTGAAAAATGTCACATTCCACACAAATAACTTCCTGGGCGTGCAGAGGTTCCCCACTCACAGATTTAAACACGCAAAATCTTAAAATATATTAATTCCCATCCCCTTTTAACTTCCATCACTTGCTCTTCTCCTTTTGCCATTTAAATTCAGGCCGAAAAGGCATTGCTTCCACAGAAAACACAGTGTTCCCTAAGCAACAATCATGTGCATATTGAAGTTGGGGATTCTCTGAAGGATGCCCTTCCTCAAAGATAAACACTTTGTGAAGGTTATCTGGAACCCCAACATTAGGGAAATGGAAATTACTTCGTTCAGTCAGCCAAGCTTTTTACTCCCCCTCCCAGTCCCCAACTGCATCCAGAAATATCTTAAAATGCAATTCCCGGTCAAGATACAACCAGTCTTTAACTCTCAGTTTAAAAGCACTTTTTATCTTATTTTGTGGGGAGGCAGGTGTGGAAGGGTGCAAGACAGACAAATGTTAAAGAAAGCAGGCGTGCTTTCTATCATGCTTACATGACCGAGGTAAGTGATGACGGCGCTGCTGGAGGGTTTTACAGCCCCAAACGTCCTCCTGGGTCCCCGCAGCAGCCTGGCAAGAGCCCGGCGCAACAACCGTATGCCCGGACGGCAGAAGCAGGCATCAGCCTGGGACCCGTCCACTGCGGTAAAGAGTACCAAGACGCTGACCCTCCCTCTCAGGAAAAAAGCTGAAGCGCAAAGACATGTTGGCATTTTACAGATAACCAGTCTGAACCTCCTTTTTCAACAGACACACAGAAATCCCCTAATTACTTGGTACTCATAACTGGTTAGGGGTATTATTTAAAATTCAACATTTTAATTAAAAGGCAAGCTCTCAACAGTATTATTTCCAGATGTCACATATTCATATAAAGTTTTTGAAGCTACTTCTTTTTATAATATTTGAAATACAATTTTCAAGTACAAATTGGGAAAAAACTCTACCTAGCATATTTTCATACAGAAATCTAGCATATGCTTTGTACTCATAAACATACATTTATTTCAGGCCCCAAAATTCTTTTTGTTTTCTGTAACAAAAACTTCAGAAAGAATACCTTTTTTTTGTGAAATGTGGGGGTTTTTGCAACAGAAAAAGACTTGGGGTTCAGGTTTCTTATAACTTCAAAAATATCTGAAAAATAATATCGGACCAATTATAATTAGTAGGGAAAAATGAACACAATGTAAAATAAAATCCAAGGGACTCTCTAGACAGCATACCAAACCACCTGCAAAGTATTTATTTTCACTAGAACAACTGTGCTAGACAGACAGACATTTCAGAAATATCTCTGTCACAGAACAGCACTTGAAAAACCGGTAGGGCTCAGTCTTGAACAACGGGTACAGGTAATTTAAAAAGAAAATATCTGCCAACTGTTGTCCAAGATC
Organism: Apaloderma vittatum; assembly: GCF_000703405.1. Classification (NCBI taxonomy): domain Eukaryota; kingdom Metazoa; phylum Chordata; class Aves; order Trogoniformes; family Trogonidae; genus Apaloderma; species Apaloderma vittatum. The sequence goes on from NW_009725761.1 coordinate 42,824, forward strand.
TGCCCGACCTCCTTGCCTGGCTAAGGACATTTAGAGAAACTTTCAGAGAATCCAAGCACCAAAAAGGCAGCTTTCCCTCAAGGGCAAGCATGGGGACATCGCCACAGCCCGTGTGCTTGTTGTTTCCCCACAATCAAGAGTCATCCTTCCCCTAAATTTACACGCCCGGGAATTTTGGGTTGTCTTCACTGTGAAATATCCCGCCAAATAGCGACTGAAGTGTTGACACACACGGGCCTGCACCATGACTCCAAAATACAAAAAACCACACTGCCTACCGCACAAAGTGGTGCCTTTATTAGACTTAGTAGAAATAATCTTAAAACACCAGAAGAGAAAGTGGCCAAGTGCTGAACTGTTTAAGGGGAGAACGGCACTGATTGAGCAGCCAGAGTCCCGCGCAAGGCCCAGGCCCAAGAAGCTGGTGCCGCGGCCATACTGGCAGCGGCTGCAGAGTCCCAGCCCTGCAGCAGGGAAATACTTCAAACCCATCCTCCCCCTCCACACCAAACCTGCAAACCTCCTCTGGAAGCCAAACACGCTATCTCTCTCTCTCGCGCTTACGCGTATTTTTTGCCAGAGTTGCATTTTAAATTTTCTCTTCCTGGAAGTCAGCTTTTAAAGGAAACAAATTGACTTCAAGCAACGCTGCTTACATTTTCATTTCAGAAAAAAAGTGGCGGGCCACGAGGAATTGTACTAATGCACACAAAGAAATCCGAGTGCAAAATTTAAACACAAAAGATGCATTGTTCCTTCATGTCTTTTACACGCAGGGACCAAAACAGCCAGTTCCTGGTTCACCTTCTTTTATGTAAGTGGATTAAAAGTAAGATTAACAAACTGTCAAAAAGCATGTTAAATGATAGCTTCTGCTAGTTAAAAATTCTGATAGTTCTAAAACTCTGTTGGTGGCCATCTTGGCCTGGGAGGCCTAATATAAATGAGTCAGGCGCAGGCAGG